>NW_003852406.1:17532567-17535308 GCF_000181295.1 Otolemur garnettii
AAAAAAAAAAAAAAAATATATATATATATATATATATACACACATACACACACACACACATATATATATATATTTATGGAGCACCAAATATAAAAAGCACTATGGTAAGTGCTGATAATAGAATTAATAAAACAGTCTTGATCCTCACCCTAGTGGAACTTACAGTGTAGTTGGAAAGATAAGTGACTAAGCCTGGGAGATTTGATATAGGACAAGAAACACAAGGCAGTGTTTAGATACTAATGGAAATGATTCAGAAGGAAGGAGACAGATAATGTAATAGAGACACCAATAACGAGAGGTGATGATAGGAGCCAGAATATATGTGTAGTTTTGGTAAGAGGGATCCTTCAGTTTTAACTAGAAAGGTTGGGTGATAAAGTAGGTAGATTTACAGACGGTACGTTGATGGGTTCTATCTGATGAACTCTCAATGAAATATGAAGCAAGGTCTTTAGCTGGATGCAGAAAGGACACAGTTAAATGGTCACTTCAGAGTATTAACAGGAATATTTGTTGCTTCTCTCTCCCTATTTTGTTGTTTTACACTCTGAGATTTTAATTCTCATTATTCTTTTCTGGCATATTCCTACATTTTCTTACAGACCCATCTGGGCCACTACCTTCTGTACCACCACACCTGACATCTATCTCACCCCACTATTAAAATGCACTGAAATGTGTTTCCTTCCCCTCCTAGACTAGCAAGCTTCTTGAAAATCCTGATCTGTATCCCCAGTGTCACATTCTGTGAGGGACATTTAAGTAAGGATTTTCAATAAATATTTAATAAACTGTAATGAAACTGGAATCTATAAACGAGTTTATAAGAGGCATGGGGAAATAACAAGGATTAATCTCTAGAATAAAACAGCTTAGATGGCATCTGTGCCCTTTTAAAAATGACACTGCTTTGGCTGTCCTTGTCGCTGTCACTATAGAGTGCTCTTGCACCAGCCGTATGGACACATCACCACATTGCCTTTCATTTAGACCTCTTGTTTTATTCAAATGCCAAAACGCAAGTTTCAAGATACAAATTGTAGTTAGACTAAGTTGTGTTTGATTTAAAAACATTGATTATGCTTTGTTAACAACTTCCAAAACCAAACATAAATTGTTGTGACTAAAATGTCTCCCAGTCCATTTCTGGAGGATTACCCTCAACATACTTAGAAGCTATTCTGATTGCCACTCTACAAAAAGGAAAATGATGCTATAAGAGAAAGATAATGAACAAAGTTACAATGTGAAAGGCTTCCTGAGAAGAACTTGAACCATTATTAGGGAGACCAAGAAGGATACCTGTTTCTGTGCCTTATCATAACAACTAGGCTTAAATACTCTATAATACACATACAAAGTGCATTTCCGGTCCTATCCCAGACATAAATAGGTTCCTTACATCCCTTTTTATACATCATAAAAAGCCCAACTTTTCAACAGGATTTAGAATTTGCTAATAGCTTTAACTTCTTTTCGTAAGAAAAAGCAGGTCAAAGGAAAACTCAAGAATCTATAAAACAAAAAAATACTTAAACATACTGATTTATAATAATTATAAATGAGACTGAACTGAATAATACAGAAATTTGTATCATTACAGAAGGAAAGGAAAAAAGCATAAAAGGTATCCAAACCCAAATCTTAGTAATTATGGAACCAAATATTCATTTTTAAGTCCCAAGTTTCCCCCCTTTTTTGTTTTGCTAAATAATGAAGATTAATAACTTATATGTTAGTGTGACACAGTCACTTTGGCAGATAGCAAACACAAATTTTCTTTAATGTTTCTATGAAGCCAAAGAATTAAACAACTGTTCAGCACCAAAAAATAAAACAAAAACTAGCTCAGTACTTTAGGTAAGTAAACAATATTAGGATAGTTTATTTAGGTCAGCACATGGCTATTGCTATGACTGATACTGCATGCTATTTATAGAATTAGATGCATCATCTTTTCCTGAAGATTTAAGCCAGATTTCAATTCCATCTATTCACTCATGGTACCAAAATGGATCAAAGATGGCAAATAAATCAGACAAGCCAGTAAGAGAATGGCCTTTTTTATAATACCATTTGGGAAGTTAGTGTTATGCATCAGCAAGTAAGACAAAGAACATAACTAAACAAATCATCAGAATATGTTTCTTTAGGGTATTTTTCTATGAAATTTTTAACAACTTCAAAACTACCTGGACCAATTTTTAAGATGAATAAATTCTGATATTTTCAGGAAACAAACTTAAGTAGAAAAAGGTAACACTAAAGAATGGTATCCCAACATTCACTTTTAAAGAATTTATTTTCCCATTTGTAGAGTAACATTATTGTAAAACCCACAGTTAATACCTGCATTGTTTAAAAGAATTCCTAAGAATTTTGTTAAAGCATATTTTTAAAAAACTGAACCAAAATAACGTACATTTCTGAACAATGTATCATTAAAGCCCACCTAATGTCCTCTGTATAAATCAATGTGATGTTATAATAATATACATGATCTAATTCTTATCCTAAAGGCTTCTCTGACCATGTATGATAGCCAAGACAGATCCAAATGCCTTTAATATCAGACTGCAGAGACAGTTATGATCCTAAACAAAAGAAGGAGGAAAAGCTTTATATACAGGACAGGAATCTGACAGTTTAGCTGTTTGCAGCATCTGCTTGGCGAGGCCATCCTTCTTCTTCAACCCCAGAGTCATACTCCTCTTCAGAGGATTCTTTTGTTGGAGCCC
>NW_003852406.1:17537072-17545215 GCF_000181295.1 Otolemur garnettii
GTTCCTTTTTTCCTTCTACTACTTCTTTGTCAACCTCCACACAAACGATATCAGAATTAGGGACTTCAAACATTGGTTCTAGTAACAGCTTTTCCTAAAAAGAGAAAAAAGTAATCAATCACATGGAAAACAGGTTACAAACAAAATTCTATAAATCACCAATTGAATCCATTCACTCAAGTATTATCTGAGTCTCTACTATACACTAGGAACTGAATGTTGAAGTCAATGTAAAAGCTTTTTTTTTTTTTTTCTGAGGTGAGGTCTTGCTATGTTACCCAGGCTGATCTCAAACTCCTGGGCTCAAGTGTTCCTCCTGCTTCAGCCTTCTGAGAAGCTAGAATTATAGGAGTAAACTATTGTACCCAGCTCATACTCTATATGGTAAAACAACTTTAAATTCAGAGAAGTCTTTCTATAAGGGAAGGCTATTGTCAGCAGTGGTGCCTTTTTTGTCAACATGTACATACAAAAAGACTATTTTCAGACTCAAATGTTACTCAGAAGAACTTTAGGATAAAATACAGCACCTGCAATCTACTTCATGATAAATTGTAGTCAATATTTGTACAAGTGTTTTCTCATCTAAGCTATGCAAAGGAACTATCACAAGCAACAAACAAACAAGAATGGGAATTTTAATAGGTCTGAGAAAAGAGGTCTGGGGACTATGTAGAATTTCCTGAAATTCTCCTTCCTATAATCCTGATTTTCTATTTCATTAATCATATTATGTGTATGTCTTTTGTTGCCAACACCTTCAATTTCCTTTTTGAAAACAAAGCAAAGAAACCACCAAACTCACAAAAACCAAAAAGCAATTTCAGACCAAAAATCAACATATACACATACATAGGGAAAACAAGAAATTGTAGCTATGTACCTTTATTTACAAAATAGTCACTACAAAATCTTACAAAATATTTCTCTACATGCTGATATATAAATATAAAAATATGAAATATATAAAATGTAAGTTTGTTAATTTTCCTATGTATGGCAACTTTTTGGACACCATGTATTTCCAAAAGAAAAACAGGGAAGCTTAATAATCTCAAAACTCAGGCCAAGGCAACGTACAGTGGTTCACCTGTAATCCTTGCACTCCGGGAGGCTCAGGCAGGTGGATTGCTTAAGGGTAGGCATTCTAGACCAGCCTGAGCAAGAAGTGAGACTCTAGCTCTACTAAAAACAGCTGGGCACTGTGGTGGGCATCTGTAGTCCCAGCTACTTGGGAGACTGAGGCAACAGGAACTCTTGAGCCCAAGAAACTAAAGTTGCCACAGCACTCTATCCAGGGCGACAGAAAAAAAAAGAAAAGAAAAGAAAGAAAGAAAAGAAAAGAAAAAAAAAAGCCTCAGACCAAGAAATAATTTAAAATTCTTATAAATAATGCCAACTTACCATTATAGACCGAAGGCCTCGTGCACCTGTTTTTCGTTCTAGTGCCAATCTGGCTATAGCTTTCAAAGCATCCTCAGTAACATTCAGCTCACACTACAAATACATTAAAAATAAATTAGACCTGAAATAATCTTTTATAGTATTTTCATCATATGACCATATAGCATTTGATCTATTAGCTACTACTACTTATCACAACTGATGGTTTTCTTAGAATCACAGAATTTTAAAACTAAAAGGAACCAGTTTCAGAGGATTAAGTAAACTGATTCAATAGGACTAAGAAATACAGGCAGGGTCAGAATCTCTATGTCTTGCCTGACCCTACATCTTTTCAGACTGAAGTATTACTTAGATAGACTTTATTACTTTCTTCCTAGAAAATCTTCACTGAGTCTCTACAACTACATTTTAAAGAATGTTATTAACCTTCTCTCATTCCACATGAAAAGATAAAACTTCTGACAAGTCTCTTTAAATTACCACAAATTTCATAATAGTAGAGTTCAAATATTGAGAATTTAATGTACAAAAAAAATCAAAATACTTTGAAACAGATTTTGTAACATCTTGCTATTAAATAACTTTGGTTATTAATTTCTACCTCCAGAAAATGTAATATTTAAGTAAGTGTCTATTTCTCATGGCATTTTAGAACATTGCCTTCAAAGAGGCGCATGTTTCAGGGCTAGGCATGGTGGCTTTTTGCCTGTAATCTTAGCACCTGGGAGGCCAAGGTGGGCAGATTGCTTGAGCTCAGAAGTTTGAGACCAGTCTGAGCAAAAGTGAGACCCCCATCTCTAAAAATAGCTGGGCATTGTGGTGGGCACCTGTAGTTCCAGCTACTCAGGAGGTTGAGGCATAAGGATCACTTGAGCCCAAGAGATTGAGGTTGCTGTGAGCTATGACGCCATAGTACTCTATTGGGGGTGACAAAGTGAGATTCCGTTTCAAAAAAAAAATTTTTTTTTAAATGATTTACCCTAGAAGTAAAGATGAAGACAATGATATTTTGGTGGTGGAGGTCAAACATAGACTAGAAATAGGCAGACCAATTAGGAACCAAAAGCATGGGTCAAGGTGAAGAACGAATAAGAGGTCTGACTTGAGGCAGTGACAATGAAAAGGAGACTGATACTTAGAGACACTAAGTTCATAAAACCCAAACCATTTGCTATCTGACTGGATGTGTAGGGTAGAGTGACCTCCAGGTGCCTGGCTATAGAGATGTAGATATGAAAACTAATAAAAGTATATGTAGAAAAAAGTACATAAAAGTGTGTGTCTCAACAAAAGCATTTAGAATTTTTTTTTTTTGAGACAGAGCCTCAAGCTGTCACCTTGGGTAGAGTGCCGTTGCATCACAGCTCACAGCAACCTCAAACTCCTGGGCTTACGCAATTCTCTTGCCTCAGCCTCCCAAGTAGC
Organism: Otolemur garnettii; assembly: GCF_000181295.1. Lineage (NCBI taxonomy): Eukaryota > Metazoa > Chordata > Mammalia > Primates > Galagidae > Otolemur > Otolemur garnettii. Next base: position 17,539,905 of record NW_003852406.1, read on the forward strand.
TGGGACTATAGGTGCCGGACACAACGTCCAGCTATTTTTTGGTTGTAGCTGTCATTGTTGTTTGACAGGCCTGGGCTGGATTTGAACATGCCATCTCTGGTGTATGTGGCTGGCATCTTAGCTGCTTGAGCTGGAGGCACCGAGCTAGCATGTAGAATTTTAAGGCTGAAAGGACAATCCTGTATGTCTGACTTGAAGGGGCTGGAGTAGGATGATGTAATAGTTTCTCTCTATACACATATATATCTGGGCTTTATGCTATAATGGTGACTTTAATGCAAAAGAAATAAAGGCAAATCTTAAATTCTGATGTAATACAATGTGCCTTCCTTGATTCCCAGATCTGTACTAATAGGAACAGGCTGATACTGTAGATAAGCAGAATGCCTTTTCAATTTGTTAGGCTAATTTATGTAGAATTTCAATAGCAAGAAAATCATAATGAACTAGGTATAGAAAATAAAAATCTAACCTTATCCATGCTGAATAAGGCCTGGTACTGAGGAATAACAGCATTACGTGGCTCAGTCAGTATTTGTACAAGTGTTTTCTCATCTAGACTATGCAAAGGAACTACCACAGGCAACCGTCCCACAAACTCAGGAATCATGCCAAATTCAATGAGATCTCTGGCTTCCACATGACATAATAACCGATCTTTTTCTTCAATGTCTTGATGAGTATTTGATTCTCCACTTCGATTAGCAAGGTCTGCAGCAGCTGCAGCCCTTCTGCCTTTTCCCAGATTAGAAGGTGTTCCAAATCCAAGATACTGCCAAAGAAATGATGCATAGAATGATCAGTCTATTAGCAGTCACATTTTACAAAGCAAGAAAACAGGCTTAGAGAGATGAAATACCTTGACCAAGGTCTTGTTTGTATAAGTGGCAAAGCCAGAATTTGAACTCAGGTCTGTCTGCCTTCAGAACTGAGAACCTAATAACTATGTAATAACCAACCCTCAGAGAATGAATTCTAGTAAAAGTAGATAAGAACAAGAAAGAAAGAAAGAAAGAAAGAAAGAAAGAAATCCCTTATAACTCAGAAAATGAGGCATCAGGGTTCATCTAAGACTTCTAGACAAGTGTGGCTTCTAAAAGGTTTAAAAAATATAAAAAAGGAGATAGGCTTTTTTTGTAACCAAAGACAATTTTATAATACTGTAAACTAGAGTAGTGTCTTTGGAATCAGTAGCCTTATGAGAAAATTATCCAAAATGTCTTAACTACTGAACATTCTACTAAAATCATGATTTGGGGTTGTACACATCAGCCTATGAGTTAGATAATTAGATTTTATAAAGAACTTATAAAAATGACATCAAAAATCTTAACTTTGCTGAACAAGGGTAGAGATATAAAGGTGTATCTTGCTTCAATTAACATGTACCTCAAGGATCTGAAGAAACAAGTCTCGGTTCCAGTTAAAAGCAGGGCTTGTAAGAATGCTTAAGAAACAGTGATAGAACTGGGAGGGATCACAATCTTTCCCCCTAAACCACAAAATGCTTCCCTCCCCTATGTGAATGTCAGTAGTGATTTAAGATGAACTCTATAAGCAGGAGCAATGGGGATAAGCTGCTTACTGGGCTCCAGGGAATTTGGTAGGAGGAATGAATAGAAATTAATTGATATAGCATTTATCTCAAATAAAAGAACTCCTTAGATAAAATATTAAATTGAACTGATCAAGTTAAACTTGAAAAATGCCTATATACAGAGATAATATTTAGAAATCTTCTAATTTACTACTCTGAAATTTTTTAAAACTAGGAAAACAGTTAAATCTTCACTTAATACCACCTACAGGTCTTGGAAACTGATTTTAAGGCAAAGATGTATAGCAGATCCATGAATAACATCATGTCTTTCTAATGTCAAGGAGAAAAAAACTGGTTTTGTCAGTCATCATTTTATTTAAAGTCGCAGTTTCTAAGAACTTATCACCAATGTTAAGTGAAGACTTACTGTATATTTTGAATCCTGCTCTGAGAAAACTGAATTCCTAAAAATCCACGAATGGCAGCCAGCAGATAGGAGAATAAAACTGATCCTTTAAATGTTCTCTTTCTAGCAACCTCTCCAAAAAACTTACCTTTTCATTTTTCCTCCTGCTTATGATTCTGTCTAAACCATTGAAAGCACCAGATGCAACAAACAGAATGTTTGTTGTGTCAACTTGTACTGTTTCTCCACGTAGCTTTCGGGAATTCTTTTCTGGAACATTGACTATTGTGCCTTCTAGTAGTTTTAATAAACCCTAAATAAAGAACGAATGATTTATATGCTCACCATGTATTATAATAAATAGTATTATTTATTATATTTTAGATAATGGGACTCAATGGGGAAAATAATATGTGATTATGGTCAATGAACATAATTAATGAAAACCCTCATTTCTATAACTAACATGAAAATCAAATGCACTTAACAAATTAATAATTAATAAATTTATTTGAAATGATTACAGAACTCCTGAAACATCATAGCTTAGGAAACAGTTAACCTAAGAGGTCTGTCTAACAGTAAAGACATAACTCTGACATAAAGACAGAATTATGACAGGGTAAAAGAAGAGAACCCAAATGCAATGAGGACATTCAAAATCTGGAGATAGTTGAAAATTTGAAAATGTCTTTCACGTAAATTTAAATTCTGTTCTACTTCTACCTGCTTCCTCAGTGCAGTAGGCAGTACTTTAGTCTCATAAATTCTATTCTACTTTTCACATTAAACTTTGAGAATACCTATATTTTGAAATGCCTTATTAAAAAATTTATCCAGTACATTTTGTAAGTGTTATCATACCTATGTCTCTGTCAAAAAAAGTGAAGCAATTTTTCACATACTCTAGTAGTTTGTTAAGAATCAGTTACTATTAAAAGGTCAAGCTGTTCTACAAATTATTGTGATTTCAATTACAATACTCTACAAGGAATGAAACACTATTTTATCTTTATCTTCTAACTAAGTGGAAGGAATAAAAAACATGTACATAGTTCAGCATGTCTAGTCAGAACCAGAACTTTCTTCTAGAGTCTTCTAGAAATGTTTAACTGGGCCTTTGAGGAATAAAAACAACAAAGATTAAATTTCATTTTTTCTGTTCTTCAAAATATTTTTAATTTCCTAAGCAAGGTAATTTGTTATTGAAAATCATCAACGACTCTCTTTTAGGATCTGACCTATTTTAAATAGTATGTGAAATTTGGGGTGGGAGAAATAAACAAAATAGAATCTAGTTGAATGTGAAACCAAACGTACAATATTTGGGAGAGGTTGATGTATTCCTTTTAGTGGGCTTGAACAAAATATTCAACTGCTTACTTGCTGAACGCCTTCTCCACCTACATCCCGTAACTGATGAATGCCTGGCACACTGCCAATCTTATCTACTTCATCCAGAAAGACAATTCCTATAATTTAAGGAGGATTCTATTTATAATATGAAAAAGACACAAGATAGCTTCAGCTTTAAAAGACTTGATAGCTAGAGAGGTTATTCAATATTTCATACTTAACATATGCAATGGCTTGATATTATAAAAATGCACTCCTACCTCTCCCATTCATCATTTTGTACAACTTTTTAATAATCTATTTTACAGAATATCACTTAGGTATGATAAAAATCTCTTCGACAACCATTTCCTACACCACCTAAGTATCCAAGTTTTTAATAGTGTGAAGCAGGAGATATAGGAAGTACTAGTACTGGCAAAACTACTCTTTTCTCACCCTATACTCTTGTCTTAAAGCAATTTGAACAGGGAGCTATCAAACTTTTCATGTAAACAAGGACAGATGACAGATGGAGAAAAAAGAAATGCAGTATCTATAATGCACTATAAGTCAACAGGCTAAACGGTTTCTAGACTCATCAGGCATTCTTCTGCCCTTGTGCCCACCCCACCTAACCCAAGCATTAGGAAAGGAGACTGAAGCGGTTATGGCCAATGAGCATAAATAATGAAAACTCACATTTCTATAACTAACATGAAAATCTAATGGCCATTAATAGTTCATATGTTTGAGTTAGAATAAGGAAAACAATGGTAGTATTAAGGACCTAACGGAAGAGAAATTTGGCCTCTTTTTACCTAGCAGCCACCTTAGGACAGTAAGGCAAGGCAACCTTTGTGGCTCTTAATCAGTATACTAGAAATTATGTAACATGGGTATTTATATATAATTGCAGAATTTAGTCCTTGACTCAAGAATTCTATCGTCTCTTAATAGCAGACAAAATCTGGGGACAGATAGGCTATGCTGAAAACATACTTTGTTGGGTCTTTTCTACACATACCTTGTTGTGCCTTTTCTACATTATAATTGGCATCTTGGAGCAGTTTGGCAATCACAGACTCAATATCTTCACCTACGTATCCAGCCTGAGTCAAAGTTGTACAGTCACAGATAGCAAAAGGGACATCAAGGCATTTAGCTAAAGTCTGTGCCAGCAGGGTTTTACCTACAAAGAGAAAGAGTAACTAAAAATTTATTAAAAACATACTGGCTCAATTTTTCAACAAAAATGCAAAATAAATTTGAGTAGTATGTAATAAAATGTTGTTAACTGCTACACCCTTTTTCTACTCTTACCTAGGTCTAGCTGTTTATTATTTTATTCCTGTTCAGATGTTATAAATTGGCCTGAAGGGCAATACCGATGACTAAAATTTAGCATGAAGCCTATTCAGGAACACTGATAATGTATCCCAAAGTCTGGCAAGAATCCAGGCCTGGGGCGGTGGGTCACATCTGCTATCCTAGCATTCTGGGAGGCTGAAGCAGGTGGATTACTTGAGCTCATGGTTTCAATACCAGCCTGACTAAGAAGGAGACCCTATCTCTACTAAAAATACAAAAACTGGCCAGGCGTGGTTGCTCTTGCCTATAATCCTAGCACTCTGGGAGGCTGAGGTGGGTGGATTGCCTGAGCTCACAGCTTTGAGACCAGCCTGAGCAAGAGTGAGACCACACCTCTAAAAACAGCTGAGCATTGTGGCAGGCGCCTGTAGTCCCAGCTACTCGGGAGGCTGAGGCAAGAGAAGTGCTTGAGCCTAAGAGTGTGAGCTATGATGCCATATCACTCTACTGAGAGTGACAAGTGAGACTCTGTCTCAAAAAATAAAATAAAATAAATGAATGAATAAATAAATAAATAACTGAGGCAAAGTTGCCGTGAGCTATGATGACACCACGGCACTCTACTCAGAGTGACAGCTTGAGACTCTGTCTCCAAAAAAAAGCCAGAATCCCGGCTCGGCGCCTGTGGCTCAAGCGGCTAAGGCGCCAGCCACATACAC
>NW_003852406.1:17545429-17551666 GCF_000181295.1 Otolemur garnettii
CTACGTATCCAGCCTGAGTCAAAGTTGTACAGTCACAGATAGCAAAAGGGACATCAAGGCATTTAGCTAAAGTCTGTGCCAGCAGGGTTTTACCTGACCCAGTTGGTCCAAGCAGCAAAATATTACTTTTTTCAAGTTTTATGTCATCATGAGAAGAATCCAATACTTCACCTCCTCGTTTTTCCTGAGGTATCTGTTGATTTACCTGTTGCTGCATTGATGCTCCTAAAGCATTACCATGTGGGCTAATTCCAGCAATCTGAAGCAATTCTGAAAAGATGCCAAAGGAATTACTTGAGCATGATTTAAATTTACTTTAAAAAATACCCCATAAGGCTTGGTGCCTGTAGCAAGCATAGTGGCTACGGCACCAGCCACATGCACAGAGGCTGGCGGGTTCGAACCCAGCCTGGGCCAGTTAAACAACGACAACTGCAACAAAAAAGAAAAAAAATAGCCAGGTGTTGTGGCAGGCACCTGTAGTCCCAGCTACTTGGGAGGCTGAGGCAAGAGAATCACTTCAGCCCAAGTTTGAGGTTGCTGTGAGCTGTGACACCACAGCACTCTATTGGGGGCAACATAGTAAGACTCTGTCTCAATCCCCCCCCAAACCCCCCCATAAAACCCTATATGGAAAAGTAAGCATCTATTTTGAAAAATTCAAATATTTGACATTCTGTCTTACCCAAAAAAGGAAGAAAATATCAGCTCATCTAGTGACAAAGATATACACTTGATGATTATACAAGAAACCTCAAAGAAGAAATGGTTTCCTCTCACTCTCCTTATTTCTGTAAATGTAAAAGAATACTTCACCTAACAGAAGACAGCACTGGGAGAACAGTGCTAGGAGTTAGCTTTAGCTTAGGCTTCCTTCTGTCTCTAGTTATATGACTTAGGTTAACTCATGTAAACACTGTGTTTGTTTCTTAATCAAAAATATAGCCAATAATACTGTCCTATTAATTTCAAGAACATGGTTAGAAGGTATAAGAATAAAAGGTCATTGATTTGGAGGTACTTTAAAAGATAAACAAAAGGGCCAGATGCAGTGGCTCATGAGTTGGAGACCAGCCTGCGCAAGAGTGAAAATCACCTCTACTAAAAACAGAAAAACTAGCTAGGTGTAGGGGCAGGCATCTGCAGTCCCAGCTACTAGGGAGGCTGAGGCAAGAGGATAGATTGCTTGAGCCTAGTAGTTTGAGGTTGCTGTGATCTGAGGCCACAGCGGCTCTCTACTCTGCCTCAAAAAAACTAATAATAATAAAGATAAACAAAAGCATATATATTTTTTTCAGTACAAAGGAAAAATAGCAGGACTGTAGAAGGGAAAAACAATGACCTGAGAATTAGGAAACTAGGGTTCTAGTCTCAGTTATGTTTCTGCATGGTTATGGACCATAATTAAGTCACTTACCTTTCCTAAAATTGCTTCCTTACCATACATGAAAATGAGACATATGACCTCTACATTCTCTTCCATATCTGAAAATGATTCTGTGAGTCTACCACAGAAACCAAATATGGCAAATATCAGTATCTCTGGCCCTATATGAATCTGTGATTTTCTTGGATCTCAACTGGCTCTTTCTAGTCCTTTACTAGAGACATAATCCTTAACTAGATGGCATGGACATTGCTGGTGAATTATATCAGTTTATCAGCTGGGTCTCTGCAAAAATAAATCTTTATTCTCATTTTCATTGGCTCAGAAAAAAATTGAAAGTCTTTCAAGAAAGAGTAACCAGATTTGTAAATATCCAGATTGTTCTCAGCATTTGAGGTTTCTGTGATCATATCAAACCTATTTATCTTTTCTGGATTTATTTTTGGTTTGTTTCTAAGAAATGGGTAAAGAATGGTCAGGTGATCCTAGCACTCTGGGAGACTGAGACTGGTAGATCACATGAACAAAGGAATCAGAGACCAACCTGAGCAAGAGCAAGTCCCTATTTCTACTAAAAAGTGAAAAATTAGCCAGATGTTGTGGCAGACATCGGTAGTCCCAGCTACTTGGGAGGTTGAGGAGTATAGCTTGAGCCAAGAGTTTGTAGTTGTTATAAACTATGATGGTAGGGCACTCTACCCAGGGTAACAAAGTGAAACTCTGTCTCGAAAAGAAACTTAGTCAGCTATCTGAGATTAGTTACATTGTCATTAGCAAAGTTTTGTAGTTTTTTTTTTTTTTAATCTCAGCAAAACCTGGTTAGGAATTGTGATACTACATGAAGGGGCTTGTCTTAAGTTTAGCTCTGCCCACCAGGAAAAAAATTATTTAGACAGAGCTTTGAATAAGTAAGGCTAGTAGGCCCAATGCTTGCTTCCCTCTTTCTGATACCCACACACACCCCCACACATAAGATTTAGATTAATAATTTGAAAAAAATTGAAAGAGGCATAGTATTAACTATAGTAGTCTCATGGTATGTGTATTTAACTTACTCAATGATTCAAGTTCAAAAAAAGTGAATAATTTAGGGCAGCACCTGTGGCTCAAAGGAATAGGGCACCAACCCCATATATTGGAGGTAGCAGGTTCAAACCCAGCCCTGGCCAAAAACAGCAAAAAAAAAAAAATAATTTAAATGATATAGGTAGCATATATCACCCTAGTCTATGAAGATGTGCTGCAGAGTAAACTTGAGATGACTCTCCTATTTGTTCATTTAGTCCCTATTCTTGCACATCTGTCCCACTGTGAGAAGCACTATGAGCAAGCAGGCTAGTATGCTTATTGCACAAAGCTTGCCAGCTTGTAGCCATGGACAAATTACTTAAAATTTCTGTGCTTCAGTGTTCTTATCTGTAAAATGAGGGTAAAAAATAATAGTTTCCATCTCACAGATTTGGGGTTTTGGAAACATTAAATCAATTAATAAAAGTCATGCCAGAGTTGGTAAACCAATTACATTCTCATGGCTCATCCTATATATATAGTACACTTCAAATAGTAGATATTTAATACTCCTTGGTGCAGGCGGCACCTGTGGCTCAGTGAGTAGGGGGCTGGCCCCATATACGGAGGGTGGTGGATTTGAACCTGGCCCTGGTTGAACTGCAACAACAAAAAATAGCTGGGCATTGTAGCTGGTGCCTATAGTCCCAGCTACTTGGGAGGCTGAGGCAAGAGAATCACCTAAGCCCACAAACTGGGGGTTGCTGTGAGCCGTGACACCACAGCACTCTACCGAGGGTGACAAAGTGAGACTGTCTCTAAAAAAAAAAAAAAAAAAAACTCCTTGATGCAAGGGCAAATGTAAAAGTATCAAACTTAGCCAATTTTCTTTTATTATTTCAATTATTAAAACAAACAGAAACGTGAATTCTTCTAAGACACCCCTGGAACCTTTATTCTCTGTGTAGCAACTATGTCTACCTAACAAAGGAATGCATGTAAGAAATCAGAATGGCTACCGTCCTTGGTGTGTCAGGTCCTTCCACACCCTCCATCAGACCATGTATTGTTTACAGGGGTAATTAAGGGCTGGGAACAATGAATTAAGCCTTACTCATGATTTGGAAGACAATATACTTTTCATAAATACCAACAAAGAAGAAACTCCAGTTTCTGGCAAAGGGTAACTAGAAAACAGTATGCCTTGCCTCCCCCAAATTTCTGTCACTTATAAGCAGGCCAATTCTAATTGTAGTTTAGCAAAAAAAAAAAAAAAAAACATATATATATATATAATAGCAACCTATAGGTTTAAAGAACCATATATTCTATTAATATGTCCACATTTATAGTGGGAAACTGTATAATACTTTATATTTCCCTTAAGTTATGCTTTAAGAAGTATCACAACAGAAAAGATAAAGTCAAATATCTGAAATAAGCCAACTTATACAAATGACACAAATTAGTTACAAAAAACTATTCCAAAGTTAACTATACCATGTATGATAAACAAATTTAGATAATATATATATCTTTCTTGGTAATACCTAAGAAAATAAATACATGTCTACCATTATTACTGCTGAAACACTTCACTGAGGTCAATGTCAAAAGAAAGAATGATTACAGATGAGAACCTGAGGAGAGGTCACTTACTTGTAAATCTGTACTCATCCTCCCGTCTTCTTATTTCTAACTCTAGAAAAAGGATAAAAATGGCAACATGAAAATATTACATATTTGTTTGGTTTGGGGGAACAAAAATAAGTGTCATACTTCCTGCTCTCTTCCAAATATATTTAAAGGATGTCTATTAACATTTTTTTTTTTTTTTTAGTAGAGACAGAGTCTCACTCTATCGCCCTCAGTAGAGTGCTGTGGCATCACACTGCTCACAGCAACCTCCAACTCCTGGGCTTAGGCGATTCTCCTGCCTCAGCCTCCCCAGTAGCTGGGACTACAGGCGCACAACACAACACTCGCCTATTTTTTTGTTGCAGTTTGGCTGAGGCCGGGTTTAAACCCGCCACCCTCGGTATATGGAGCTGGCACCCTACCCTCTGAGCCACAGGCACCGCCCTGTCCATTAACATTTTTTCAGCTTTTCACATTATGAAATATATATGCTACATCCTTTCTATATTAAAACAAAACCATGCTCAATGATGGTTGTCCAATACTGACATTTGTCAACTGCAAAATTAATATCTATTTTAAGAAAAGAAGATAATTCAAGTCTTCCATAAGAGTTAAAACCCCTCATATATTAATATCATAATCATTTGCTCTGTCAGCACTAGAAGATCTTATGTATTGATACACTGACTGAAGGGACCAAAAATCATTTTGCTCCATGATTAGACAGTGCTTTTGAAAAGGTTAGTTTAAAAATGAAGATTCTAAGACTTCCATTAGTTATGACTTACACTTTCTAAAAATAAAGTAATTGATGCTATCACATAATTATTTTGCAGTAAGATCAGCAAGTGAATGAGTATCTTTATAGAAATCAGTTATATGTTTAGTAGCTACCAGAGATAACCAAGGGTAGTGCAGTTTTATAAATTTAAGGATTTAGCAAAACTTCAAATTGTACAATGACTAAAAGAATCTATAATAGATTGTGGGCCTAAATCAAAAATCAGGGCTGTCTGGTCAACAAAACAAAAACTTGAAATATTTACATTTTACTTATTCATAGATTTCTAAAAACAAAATCATTCTATTAATGAAACACATAATTGCCCACAATAAACTGAAATTATAGTATATTGGTATATTAGAATCTATCATTAATTGGAATTGCACTTTCAATTATTTACAAATTTTCCTTTAACCATGTACTCTATAGCTAGGGCCCAAAGAGGAAAGATGGCTAGGCGTGTAAACATATTAAAAGTTAGCATCTCTATATATCTCTGACATAGGCAAATGAAATTCTGCATCCTGAACCCAAGGAGAAGAACTTAGAGTTACACAGAACAATGGGGATCTAATGGTAAAGTCTATAATTCAAAGATGATGTTTCAGTCTACTTCAGTGGCTTTCAAACATTTTTTATAGAGATCTGTAATAAAAAATATATTTTACTTTGTGATTCAGAACCCATGAACATATAACTAAAAAGAGAGGTTTTAAGAAACAATATTTACCTTAATTACAAGTAAATGTACTCTGGTATTTTCTAGGTACACCTATTAAGTATTTTTCAGGCGCAGCTCCTGTAGCTCAGCGGCTAGGGCACTAGCCACATACCCCTGAACTGGTGAGTTCGAATCCAACCCAGGCCTACCAAATAACAATGACAACTACAACCAAAGACTAGCTGGGCATTGTGGCGGGCACCTGTGGTCCCAGCTACTTGGGAGGCTAAGGCAAGAGAATCGCTTAAGCTCAAGAGTTGGAGGTTGCTGTGAGCTGTGACACGACAGCACTCTACCCAGGACAACATAGTGAGACTCTGTCTCAAAAAAATAAAAAATAAAAAAATATTTTTCAAAGAAATGCTAGTTGACAATCTACTAGAGTGATTTCATGACCCCCTAATGGGAAGTGACCTCCACTCTGAAAAATGCTGCCCTAAAAGCATTTTAAAACAAAAGCAAGGAGTTACTTACAAATAAAGATTATGTCTAAGCACAGGAATCTTTATTTACGTCAATTATCAAAACACTAACCTCTAGGTGTTAATGATGTCTGCTTCTCAACTTCTGCTTGCTGTCTCAAATTAGCTGGGATATTATTATATATTCTCTTATAATGATTGTACACAGCAACTGAAAGCACCTTCTTAGCAAATGACTGGCCAACAACATACTTGTCGAGGTAGTTGTAAATCT
>NW_003852406.1:17552695-17561821 GCF_000181295.1 Otolemur garnettii
TTCAGGTTCTTTAATTATGCTTTTCTTTGAGTCTGCTTCAGATAGCACAACAAAAAAATGATGACATTTTTCACACTTGACAAAACGGGTGGATGCTGTAAAAGAAAACAGAGGTCAGTAGAACAAAATAAAAAATGTCAGTAGCACTTAACATATAAGACTCACTATAAACTAAAGCTCTGCACTTGACAAAAAGCAGAATTACAGATTGCTCCACTAGCCATACAGCCTCACTGACACGTTAAGTATACTACAAAGATACAGGAGTTCAGTAGACTACCTTTTGTTCATTTCCTCTAGTTTCTTTCATTTTGTGACATACTTACAAGAATGACTGAAATTCTTAAACTTCTCATTCATTAGAGATAATTTTACAAACCACTTTGAGAATACTAATCATCTATTTTACTGAAACACCTGAATGAACAAACTGTAAAAAAATGTACAAATAGGTTAATCTATTTTTCCAATATTTTATTGTGAAAAATTTAAAAAATACACAGAAGTTAAAGGAGAAAATCTATTTCAATACCTAAAAATGTAAAAAGGTATATTCTTTAGGTTCTCTCAATACTCTCTCAGAGTATTTAAAAATTATGACTTGGTAAATATATAAAGTTATTTCATATCTTCCTTGTTTTATCTCTAAGTAATTCACTAGTTTCTATTTCTGCGACCAAAAAACTACTAAGAAACAAAATAACAACTTTTTCAGTCATATTGATTTGATTTAAAGATAATCATACAAGGCCTGGGCCCAGTGGTTCAATCCTATAATGCTAGCACTTTGGGGGGCCAAGGCAGGTGTACTGCTTGAGCTCAGGACTTCGAGACCAGCCTGAGCAAGAGTGAGGCCCCATCTCTATTAAAAATAGAAAAAGGTAGCCAAGCATGGTGATACATGCCTATAGTCCCAGCTACTTTGGAGGCTGAGGCAAGAGGATGGCTTGAGCTCGGGAGTTTAATGTTAACTGCTGAGAGCTATGATGATGCCACAACAGTCTGCCCAGGATGACAGAGTGAGACTTGGTCTCAAAAAAACCAAAATCAACCAACCAAAAAAACCCCAACTTGTGGATAAATTCTAATAGCAAACTTCAAACTATAAGAGGCCTCATGCATGTTTAAGAAAGAGACCAAGTTATTCCAAATGCCTGCGATTAACACAAGCCCAAATACATATTTACCATTTCCCATCATTGGGAAAGATGGTCAATGCCTTTATAATGAGGCATTACTTTACAATTGCTACTGGTGACAAACAGGGCAAGGATTAAAGGGCAAAGATGCTTCCAATCTAGTTTAGGCTGTGTGACAGGAAAATCTGGCCCAAGAACAAAATACTTCTCTAGGAAATTAGGTCAAAGGGAAAGAGATTAAACACCAACAAATCATATCCCTTTTTGCTCTACTGTTGAAGGACTGCTTAAGTTCAACTTGAATATTTGCAATGCAATTTTACACTGAATCAAGTTCAACATACACTCAAGTTCAAGGATTTGACTTATTTATCAAAATATTATCTTGGGGTGGTGGTGGTACCTATGGCTCAAAGGAGTAGGGCGCCGGCCGGCCCCACATACTGGAGGTGGCAGGTTCAAACCTGGCCCCGGCCAAAAACTGCAAAAAAAAAAAAAAAATACATATACACACACACACACATAAATGTTATCTTGGGAAAAAATTACAACTATTGCAATGCATATTTTTTCTCTTCCCTTGAAATGATTACTTCACCTAAACTATACCCTTTATATAAAATACATGGCCTGAAGGCTTGGCACCCATAGCACAGTAGTTACGGCGTCAGTCACATACACTGAGGGTGGCAGGACTAAACCCAGCCAGGGCCAGCTAAACAACAATGACAACTGCAAAAATAAAAAGGGTGGCACCTGTAGCTGAGGAGTGGGTAGGGTGCCAGTCAAATACACTGAAGGTGGTGGGTTCAAGCCCAGCCTGGGCCTGCTAAACAACAATGACAACTGCAATAAAAAGTAGCCAGGTATTATGGAAGAAAGACTACCTTAATTAAAACCTTTTTATTAAATTGTTTAAATACAAGTTCCTCACAATTCTGAACACTTTTCAAGGCCCACCATAAAATCTATAAACCACTGCAGAGAAGTTTAATTCCAACCCCAACAGACACATCAGTATAGTAAGCCATCAAAAAGTATTATACTCAAAGACTATCTGGGACAGGGGACAGTGGCTCACCCCTATAATCACAGCACTTTAAGAGGCCAAGGTAGAAGGATTGCTTGATTTAGAGAGAGGCCAGGAGTCAGAGACTAGTCGACACAACAGCAAGACCCCATCTCTACAAAAAATTAAAAAATTAACCAGGCATGGTGGTGGCATGAGTCTGAGTTGCAGTGAGTTATGAAGATGCCATTGCACTCTAGCTTGGGCAACAGAGTGAAATACTGTCTCAAAAAAAAAAATTTTTTTTTAAAGTATTACACACATAAAAATTTAAAAAAAGGAAACAGCTGGGCATTTTGGCTGGCGCCTATAGTCCCAGCTACTTAGGAGGCTGAGGCAAGAGAATTGCCTAAGCCCAGGAATTGGAGGTTGCTGTGAGCTGTGATGCCATAGCACTCTACCTAGGGTGACAAAGTGCGACTCCGTCTCCAAAAAAAAAAATTACATGCATAAAGAAGTCTTCAACTCAACAATAAAAAGATAACTCAATTTAAAAATGAACAAAGGAATTAAACAGACATTTCTCCAAAGAAGATATACAAATGGCTAATAAGCATATGAAAACATAGTCAACATCATTGGTCATCAGGGAAATGCAAATCAAAATCACAATAAGATACCACTTCACATCTACTATGAATAAAATAGATAAGTGGTGACGAGAAAGTGGAGAGATTGGAACTCTCATACATTTTTGACTGTAATATGGTATGGCTGCCATGAGAAACAGTTTGGCCAATTCTATAAAAACTAAACAGTTACCATATGACCCAGCAATTCTACTCCTAAATATATGTCTAAGACAATTAAAAACATATGTCCACACAAGAACATACACAAATGTTCATAACACCATTACTCAGAATAGCCAAATAGTTGAAACAATCCAAATGTCCATCAAACAATGGAGTATTTTTCAGCCATAAAAAGCAATGAAATACTGACACATGCCTTAACACAGACAAACCTAGAAAATGTGCTAAGTGAAAGAAGCCAGACACAAAATGCCATATATTATATAATTCCATTATAAGAAATATCTAGAATAGACAAATCCATAAAGACAGAAAGAAGTTATCGGCTGCCAAGGCTCAGAGAAGAGGAAGGTGCAGAGTGACTTAGTTCAGTGGGGTTTCTTTCTGTGGTGATGAAAACTGTTTTGGGATTAGTGGAGATGATTATACATGTAAAACTCAGTACATATATTAAAATCGCTGGGTGAATTATATGGTATGTGAAGATCTCAGTAAAAATAAATTCTAAAAAGAAAAGGACTAGACCCATATGTACAGTCATCCCTCAGTATACACAGAGATTGCTTGCAGGACTGCCCCCCTGTGACCAAATCCACACATACTCAAGTCCTGCAGTTGGCCCTGCAGAACTTGCATATACAGAAAGTTGGCTCTCCATGTATGCAGATCATCTGAATTTGGCTGAATAAAAGTTGTGTATAAGTGGTCCCTCGCAGTTCAAACCCACCTTGTTTAAAATTCAACTGTATTAACATACATAGCTATCAAAATATTGCTTACTGAAAACAATTTGCAAAAATATGAACAATATATCACTTATACTTTTTAAATAGTTACATGTTAAATAAAAATTAAAAAATAGTCATATATTCAACAAAGATACACTACAGAAACTGTAGCTTTATCCATAAGGTTCTTTTTTTTTTTGAGACAGAGCCTCAAGCTGTCCCCCTGGGTAGAGTGCCGTGGCATCATAGCTCACAGCAACCTCCACCTCCTGGGCTCAAGTGAGTCTCCTACCTCCGCCTCCCAAGTAGCTGGGACCACAGGCACCGGCCACAATACCTGGTTATTTTTTGGTTGCAGCCATGATTGTTGTTTGGTGGGCCTGGGCTGGATTCAAACCCACCACCTTAGGTATACGTGGCTGCGCCTTAGCCACTTGAGCCACAGGTGCCGA
Organism: Otolemur garnettii; assembly: GCF_000181295.1. Taxonomy (NCBI): domain Eukaryota; kingdom Metazoa; phylum Chordata; class Mammalia; order Primates; family Galagidae; genus Otolemur; species Otolemur garnettii. The sequence continues at coordinate 17,556,839 of NW_003852406.1, forward strand.
GCCATATCTATAAGGTTCTATTCTTTATAAAGGAAGATATGCATTCGTATATCTTCTTTGGAGAAATGTCTGTTTAATTCCTTTGTTCATTTTTAAATTGAGTTATCTTTTTATTATTGAGTTGAAGACTTCTTTATACATGTAATTTTTCTTTTGAGATGGAGTCTCACTTTGTCAGCCTAGGTAGAGTGCTGTAGCATCATAGCTCACAGCAACCTCCAACTCTTGGGTTTAAACACTTCTCCTGCCTCCATCTCCCAAGTAGGTGGGACTATAGGGCGCCTGCCACAATGACTGGCTATTTTTTGGTTGCAGCTGTCATTGTTTGGCAGGCCTGGGCTGGATGTGAACCTGCCAGCTCAGGTATATGTAGGTGGCACCTTAGCTGCTTGAGCCACAGGCGCCAAGACAGTACATTAAGTATATTTTTCAACGTCTCACTCTGTTGTCCTGGGTAGAGTGCCGTGGCATCCTCGTAGCTCACAGCAACTTCAAACTTGTGGGCTCCAGCAATCCTCTTGCCTTAGCCTCCTGAGTAGTGGGGAATATAGGCACCCACTACAACACCTGAGTATTTTTTCTTTTTTAGAGATGAGGGTCTCACTCTTGCTCAGGCTGGCCTCGAACTCCTGAGCTCAAGCAATCCAAACCACCAGCCCTCAAGCCTCCTCCTGGGGTGCTAGGATTACAGGTGTGAGCCACTGTACTAGCCTGATTACAGGGTTAACACTTGGTCTGGATTTTCTTTGTTTGTTTTATTTTTTAAGACAGAGTCTCCAGCTGTCACCCTGGGCAAAGTGCTGTGGAGTCATAGCTCACAAGCAACCTCAAACTCTTGGGCTCAAGAGATCCTCTTGCCTCAGTTTTTCTATTTTTAGTAGAGATGGGGTCTCACTTTTTTGCTCAGGCTGGTCTCAAACTCCTGAGCCCAAGTAATCCACCTACCTCAGCTGCCCAGAGTGCCAGGATTACCAGTGTGAGTTACCTCACCCAGCCTGGTTTGATTTTTTGTTGTTGTTTGTTTTAAGATGGGGTTTTCGCTCTGTCACCCAGACTGGAGTGCAGTGGTGCAATCATATTCATCTTACATCTTTAGAATCTTATTAATCTAAGGAAGGAGTTTGAGAATCTCTGTTTAACAGGTGGCTTCAGTGGTTAATATCATCTGACAAATTTTGAAAACACTGCATAAAAGAAAAATAAATTTAATAAGAAAAGTAGATCGTTTACCTCTATAGAATATCTAGTTGTTGAAATGTTAAGGGATAAGAATTTCTGAATAGGAAATCTTTACTACTATGTGACCTTAAATGAGTTACTTAAAACCCACTAAGTCTCATCTTTATTTATAAAAGTGAGAATACCCCTTGTCCTGACAAAAGGTAGTAAGAATAAAATTATATATGTTAGCATTTATTAAATGTTAGTTTCTTTCTCTTCCTAATGTAAGAAATTATTCTTTAAGTCTGCAAAGTTCAAAATCTTTCTCTGAACAGAAAAAAAGGAAAATTTTTAACTAAAAATATATATGACACTGGCCCTTATAAGTTGAGCAATTCTCAGTCTCCTCGGAATTTTATTATATCACATCAAAGTTGTCTAGATAGTTTTATCATCCAGTTCTACCACTTTCAGTTTATATTGTGATTCAAATTAATTTCTGTTCAGACTTGACTCTGTTTACAACCTTTACTAGGCAAAACTATGAAGAGAACCTCTAATATTCTAGTATGGAATTGAGCTACTTTAAAGTCCTTCCAAAATATAAAAACATGCTACCAGGGCGGTGCCTGTGACTCATTGGGTAGAGCGCCAGACCCATATACCAAGCGTGGCAGGTTCGAACCTGACCCTGGCCAAACTGCAACAAAAAAATAGCTGGGCGTTGTGGCAGGTGCCTGTAGTCCCAGCTACTCAGGAGGCTGAGGCAAGAGAATTGCCTAAGCTCAGGAGTTGGAGGTTGCTATGAGCTGTGATGCCATAGCACTCTACCGAAGGCAATAAAAAACAAACAAACTCACAAACAAAAAAAAAACATGCTACCAATAGTCTTTTTCATATGGTGACCAATGAATATTAATGGTAAAGGTGAAATGGCCGCTAAATTCTCAACATTAGGGTCAGGATATGGAGAGTCCTCTCCAGTTAATCATTAGTAACAGAAGTCCTTGACAATCAACCCTTTCACAACTAGATTATATAACAGGGTGTCCATAAAGTTCATGTGTGATTTACAGGTTAAACTATTTTAGATTGCACACGAACTTTATGTCCACCCTGTATATGAAGACTGACATGAGGGTACAATATAATTTACCCTTGAGTCATTACCATTAACTCTAAATCATGCAATCTGATTATCTGATTATTTGGTTCATTAAGAAAATATCTACAGCAGCATTTTTACATTTCAGAGTTACTGACATTAACAGCAGAAGTAGGATACTTGATTTTTCCCCTCTCTTAGGGTCTGAATTATTAATACTTACAAGACTCTTCCCATAATTGCATAGGTACTTCCCCTGGTAAGCACTCAGAGAAGAAAATTATCTCAGTATTTGAATGATTGACCTTCCCAGCCATAGGAGATGCTCAAAAGGTATTTGAAGAATGTAATAATAAATACAGAATAAGAAATCTTGGTTGTCCTACAGCTCAATAATCACACACAATAATTCACAACATCCAAATTTGAAATAAACACACGTAAGCAAAATAAAGCAACAAACTTAAATTTCCTCTCATACTACAGTGCAATTATTACCAGTACTGAGAACTTTTAGTATGTGGTGAACATAATGTAATTTATATATTTTTATATAATATGCAAATTTATGCCTATATAAATGTATGCATTATATATTTTATACAAATACATATTTCTGTGCGTTTAATGATTTATAGAAAATGTAGGGAAAAAGAAGAGCAGAAGTAATAATACTTACACACGAAGGTCTCTACATGCGTGCACAAGTCACCACATTTAGGACAGCGCAGCTGGTTTCCACCTTTCCCAGAATTCCCAGAGCCCGACTTCTTATTGCTTCCCTCACTCACTGATTTCTAATGTTTGTGGAGGAGAAAAACAGAGTGTCAGTTATTAGTTTCAGGCAACCATTTTATACGTAACTTAAATGTAAACAGTATTGTTTGTAACTAATCTTAACAACTTGTCTTTTTGAGGGGGCAATTTTGCCTGGGGCTGGGTTTGAACCCGCCACCTCTGGCATATGGGACCGGCGCCTTACTCCTTTGAGCCACAGGCATCGCCCCAATCTTAACAACTTTTTAAATGTCTGGAATGAAATTATTGGTATTGTTTAGATCTATTATCACTGGTGTCCAATGATTTATTTACCACAAAAATCTAATCAGTTCTAGTAAACACATACATTTATCTGCAGTCTTCCTTTACATGGTGTGTGCCAGTATGTGTAATAAATAGCTTTCTTTTAGGGCTGGGCACGGTAGCTCCTGTTTGTAATCCCAGCACTCTGGGAGGCTGAGGCAGGTGGATTGCTTGAGCTCAGGAGACCAGCCTAAGTAAGAGCAAGACCCCATCTCTAAAAAATAGCCAGGTGCTGTGTAGTCCCAGCTACTCAGAAGGCTGAGGCAAGAGAATCACTTGAGCCCTAGCGTTTGAGGTTTCTGTGAGCTATGATGCAATGGCACTCAACCCCAGGGCGACTGAGTGAGCCTCTGTCTCAAAAAAAAAAAAAAAGCTATCTTTCAATGACTCAAAATGAGCAATAGGAAAAAAAGTTACTAAAGGCAAAACACTACATTTCAACGAAACTGAATTAGTTGTTATTATCATGGCAGGCAGTGACTCAACAGTTTTATATCTTACTTTTCTCTCCTCTAAAATGGGAATAATTTTACCTACTTCAGAGAGCTTTCATTAGGATTAAGTATTGAACAAAGTGCTTTGCCAACTAGGGCCTGACATAATGGCTCATGCCTGTAATTCTAGTACTTTGGAAGGCTGAGTGAGGCAGGAGGATCACTTGAGCTCAGGAGTTCAAGATCAGCCTGACCAGGAGTGAGACCTGTCTCTATTAAAAATAGAAAAATTAGTTCGGCATTGTGATGAGCACCTGTAGTTCCAGCTACTGGGGTAGCTGAGGCAGGACAATTGCTTGAACCCAGAAGTTTGAGGCTGCTATAAGCTACTTCTAGTCTGGGCAGAACAGAGTCTGAGGCTCTGTTCCCCCTCTCCACCCCAAAAAAGGAAAAATAAAGTATCTTGCCTTTTGTTTAGTTGACAGGGGTGTCCAACCATTTTTCTTTTCTGCCACACATTACAATCTTAAGAATTGTCTTGTACTACACATTAAATACACAAAAACTAACAAAAGCTGATGAACTTAAGAAAAGGTCTATGTATAATTTTTGGGATATCCCCCACTGCAGATAAGCAAGAGTCCACAAATAATCTGTATGCAACTCATAGGCCATAAGTTGGACACCTGGTAGCACATAATATTAACTCAAACGTCAGTCAAATTCACATAATGAAAAAAACTCATGAGAGGTCACTGACCCAATACAACCACCAATCATCTATTTACATGCTATAGAGAAGCCCAACATTAAATTATACCAGAAATCCAAGATTTTAAAGTAGAAGATAAAGTGGGGTTTACACTATAAAGTTGTAAGAGCTTTACAAAAGCCAGAAATGACAATTATTCCTAATTTAACCCCATTGACTACACAGATTATTTAATGACACATCTTTACTAATTTAGAATATTAAAAACTTGGCTCGGCACCTGTGGCTCAAGCGGCTAAGGCGCCAGCCACATACACCTAAGGTGGCGGGTTCGAATCCCCAGCCTGGGCCCGTCAAACAACGATGGCTGCAACCAAAAAATGGCCAGGCGTTGTGGCGGGCACCTATAGTCCCAGCTACTTGGGAGGCTGAGGCAGGAGACTCGCTTGAGCCCAGGAGTTGGAGGTTGCTGTGAGCGTGATGTCATG
>NW_003852406.1:17562024-17563298 GCF_000181295.1 Otolemur garnettii
GTAGTCTCAGCTACTTGGGAGGCTGAGGCAAGAGAATCGCTTAAGCCCAGGAGTTTGAGGTTGCTGTGAGCTGTGACACCATGGCACTCTACCCAGGGCTATAGCTTGAGGCTCTGTCTCAAAAACAAACAAAAAAAACTTTAATTCCTGCTTCTAAGTGTAAAGCTTATAAAAATATTTCATTATTCAAACTGAAACACAAAATTACATAAAATTCTCTTATGCTATATATCTCATATTTCCTACGTAAAACATATAATTATGCCAATAAGATACGAAGTACTACTACTACATTTAATTATTTAAAGGAAGAAACTCACAGGACGGCACCTGTGGCACAATGGGTAGGGTGCTGGCCCCATATAACGAGGGTGGTGGGTTCAAACCAGGCCCTGGCCAAACTGCAACCAAAAAAAAAAAAAAAAAAAAAAAATAGCCAGGTGTTCTGGTGGGCGCCTATAGTCCCAGCTGCTCAGGAGGCTGAGGCAGGAGAATGGCTTAAGCCCAGGAGTTGAAGGTTGCTGTGAGCTATGACACCACAGCACTCTACTGAGGGTGATAAAGTGAGACTCTGTCTCTAAAAAAAGAAGAAGAAAAAAAAGGAAGAAACTCACATATGTGTATATATGGGCCAATAAAGCGAAAATAATTACCTTATTTCCATCTCCAGAACCATCTTTACTTATCCCATCTTTTGAGGCAAAGTATGCTGGTGTTTCTGTAAAGGTTCTAAGAGGAGCTCTTCGCAGAATCTGAGTTTCAAAGGTCCCAAGCCTTCCTAAAACTGGTATGTGAATGCGACCACAAGAAATACCTGAAAATAAAATGAAATATAGAAGTCTACACATCAAATAACTAACATGCCTCAATAACTCCCCTGAAAATAAAAATCCCTTGAGTAAAAAGGAGGTTGAAAAAGCTATAGTATTCACAGCAGTAGCACAAACTGATGGAGAAACAGTAATACTATCAGAGGCAACGGTCTCTCAAAAATAAGCCAGGTGGCTGGGCTAGGTGGCTCACATCTGTAATCTCAGCACTCTGGGAGGCCGAGGCGGGTGGATTGCCTGAGCTCACAGGTTTGAGACCAGCCTGAGCCAGAGCAGACCCTGCCTCTAAAAATAGCTGGGCATTGTAGGGGATGCCTTTAATCCCAGCTACTCCTGAGGCTGAGGCAAGAGAATCACTTCAGCCCAAGATTTTGAGGTTGCTGTGAGCTATGACGCCATGGCATTCTACTGAGGGTGACAAAGTGAGATTCTGTCTCAAAAAAA
>NW_003852406.1:17564692-17575055 GCF_000181295.1 Otolemur garnettii
CCATCATTGTTGTTTGGTGGGCCCAGGCTGGATTCGAACCCACCACCTTAGGTGTATGTGGCTGGCGCCTTAGCCACTTGAGCCACAGGCGCCGAGCCTACATTAATATTCTTAAAAGGAATATGTTATTTATTTTATTCTATAGACTAGGTTAAGAGTTACTAATAAGTTTTTTCTGTAAGGGTCAGGATAGCAAATATTTTCACCTTTATGAACCATATTGTCTCAGCCCCAACCACTCTGCAATTGTAGCAGGAAAGCAAACACCAATGATATGTATACAAACAGATGTGACCAGAGATGATACATAGAGTTACTGTTTGGTGCCCTCTGATTTTTCTTTTTCCTTTTCCTTTTTTTTTTTTTTTGGAGACAAAGTCTCACTCTGTTGCCCTGGCATCATCATAGCTCACAGCAACTTCAAATTCTTGGGCTCAAGTGACGCTTTTGCCTCAGCCTCCCCAGTATCTGGGACTACAAGCTCCAATGCCGAGCTAGTCTTTCTATTTTTAGTAGAGATGGGTCTCAATCTTGCTCAGGCTGACCTTGAACTCCTGAGCTCAATCAATCCGCCTATCTCTACCTCCAGAGTGCTAGGATCAAAGGCATGAGCCATCATCTCTAATCCCTGACTTTTCTCCCATAAATCTAAAAAAGGCCAGGCACTACACTACCTATAATCCTATCACTCTGGGAGGCCTAGGTAGGTGGATCTCTTGAGCTCAGAAGTTTGAGACCAGAACAAAAGTGAGACTCCATCTCTATTAAGATAGAAAAAAATTAGCCAGACCCTGTGGTGGGTGCCTGTAATCCCAGCTACTCAGGAGGCTGAGGTAGGGGAATTGCTTGAACCCAGGAGTTTGAGGTTGCTATGAGCTAGGCTGATGGCAGGGGGGCAATCTAGCCTGGGTGACAAAATGAGACTGGATCTTAAAAAAAGAAAAATCTAAGCATGGTATAGTGGCTCAGGCCTATAATCCTAGCACTTTGGGAAGCTAAGGGGTGGATTGCTTACCGTCAGGAGTTTTAGACCAGACTGAGAAAGAGACCCTTGCTCTACTAAAAATAGAAAAACTAGCCAGGTGTTGTGGCAGGTGCCTATAGTCCCAGCTACTTAGGAGGCTGAGGCAGGAGGATCGCTTGAGCCCAAGAGTTTGAGGTTGCTGTGAGCTATGACACCACCGCATTCTACCCAGGCCAACTGAGTTAGACTCTGTCTTTAAAAAAAAGAAAAATTAAGTCCCTCAAACAACTCAAATGCAATGTCAGTAATATAGCTCCAATTTTCTGACACGGTTGTGCGCACTGTTAGAACTAGTTTCTTTAGTTATTATCCTAGGTCACCCATTCTAGTGCTACTAAGTACAAAAGTGAATCCACCAAACTCTTCAGGAAAGATTCAAGAAAGTGGAACCAAATTCTCCCATCTGTATATACACTGACAAAGAACACAAAAAAAAGATTGAAGGTGTAAGACCATCCCAGTCCCTAATCCATACACTGTAAACATTTTGTTTAACACTAAGTTTGAAAACTAATAAAATCTCCAAATGGGGAGGTCACAGAAGTTCAGGCCTTATAATTCTAGCATTCTGGGAGGCCCAGGAAGGTAGATTGCTTGAGCTAAGGAGTCAGAAACCAACCTGAGCAAGAGCAAGACCCCATATCTATTAAAAATAGATAAATTAGGCCAGGTATGGTAGCTCACGCCTATAATCCTAGCACCTGGGAGGTCGAAGTAGGTGGACTGCCTGAGCTCAGAGGTTCAAGACCAACGTGAGCCAGAGCGAGACCTCATCTCTATAAATACCCAGGCATTGTGGCAGGTGCCTGTAGTCCCAGCTACTTGGGAGGCAGAGGCAGGAGAATTGCTTGAGCTCAGGAGTTGAAGGTTGCTGTGAGCTGTGACACCATGGCACTCTATCCAGGGTGACAGCTTGAGGCTCTGTCTCAAAAATAAATAAATAAGTAAAGAAACAAAAATGCTTGAAGAAAATTATCCTGAAGACTTTCAGAGAAGGCTGGGCATTGTGGGTCATACCTGTAATCCTAGCATTATGGAAGGCTAAGGAGTGAGGACCCCTTGAGCTTAGGAGTTTGAGACCAGCCTAAGCAAGAGTAAGACTCCAACTCTACTAAAAACAGAAAAACTACCTGGGCATTGTTGTGGTGGGCACCAGTAGTCCCAGCTACTTGGGAGGCTGACAAAAGAGGATTGCTAGAGCCCAAGAGTTTGAGGTTGCTATAAGCTGTGACACCACAGCACTCTACTGAGAATGAGGGAGTGAGACTATCTCAAAAACAAATAAATAAATAAATAAAACAAAAAAGACTTTCAGAGAAATAAAAATTATGAACATAATCCTCATCAAATCTACTTAAATAAGAAAAAATTTACAGACATAAGACTACTGTGATTTGTTGCTGTCATTAATAATGGAAGGAAAAGCTATATTTCAGGTAGAGATTAGTGAAAATAAAAGTTCACAGACTCTCTGAATTCTATCCATGGACCCACAGGCCCCCAGGGGGCCTGTGAAGGTCAGGTGAAGAACCTCTGAAAGCCAAGAAAAGGAAGTATTTTTGTATAAGATATTTCACAAGATTAGTTGGCAACAACTATACAAGACAGTTAAACTATTTAGAAAACTTTATTTGTTTAATAAATAAAGTTTTACAAATAAAAACTTTATACAAATAAAGTTTTCTGAGTTTCAGAACAACTGTTTTTAAAAAGAAATATTAGAATAAGGTATATCCACGTTAGGGTTATTAAGAATCAGGAGAATATGGCTCAGCACCTGTAGCACAATGGTTACGGCACCAGCCACACACACCAAGGGTGGCGAGTTTGAATCTGGCCCGGACCAAGTAAACAACTGCAACAACAAAAAAGAATAGCCGGGCTGTGTGGCAGGCGCCTGTAGTCCCAGCTACTTGGGAGGCTGAGGTAAGAGAAATCTCTTAAGCCCCAAAATTTGAGGTTGATGTGAGCTGTGATGCCACAGCACTCTACCAAGGGCAACATAGGGAGACTCTGTCTCAAAAAAAAAAAAAAAAAAAAAAGAATCTAAGAATCAGGAGAATAATTAATTCAACTGTTATTTGTTTAGCAGATCCAGGCCGGATTCGAACCCATTAGCCCTGGTGTACATGGCTGACGCCTTGCACCTTAACCACTGAGCTATGGATGCTGAGCCTAATTCAATTTTTAAATACTTGACTTCTTATACTCAGTTTTGAACTAAACATTGTTCAAAAGTATAATTTAGCTTAAAAGATAAACCATTCTACATTTTCAAAATAGAGTGAAAAAACTAATTAAAAATGATCTATTTTAGTGACAATATTTAGGTGTGTAACAGTTGATGAATGGTAAATCAAGTTAAATGCTCACTTAAACACTTGGCCTCCCACACAAATTAGAAAAAGAATTTCAACAAAAACACAAACATCCCCCAAAAGTGAAATGTTTCCTCATTACAAGAGGCTGATTAAAAAGGGGGGGGGCGGTGCCTGTGGCTCAAAGGAGTAGGGTGCCTGGCCCCATATGCCAGAGATGGCGGGTTCAAACCCAGTCCCAGCCAAAAACTGCAAAAAAAAAAAAAAAGAAATGCTGATTAAAAAATGTTTTGCCAAGGGCCAGGCACAGTGGCTTATGCCTGTAATCCTAGCATTCTGGGAGGCTGAGGTGGGTCGGCTGCTTGAGCTCAGGAGTTCGAGGTTGATATCAGCTATGATGCCAGGGCACGCTACCCAAGGCAACAGAGTGAAACTCCTCTCTCTCCAAAAAAAAAAAAAAAAGAAGAAGAAGAAGTAAATAGCACTTTAGAGCAGCTCTGAAATCACCCCTTATATTCTTCATACTCACTATACAGAAAACTTAATTTTTAAGAAAAGTATTTGATAAAATTCTTAATTCTACTGTTTATAAATAAGAATAATAAACTTCTAGCCTAAGTTCAATTCTGATTTTTCTCTTTTCCCTTCTCTTCTTTTTTCAATGCATCTTAAATAAAAATAAGCCTCCTTCCTGTCATTAAGTCCTTAAAGAAAATATCTCTATAGTACTGTATATCTATGCATAAGTTGTACTGTAGAAGATAAATATTTTCAGCGCTCAATCTTAGCTGGGTGATAAAAAAATATTCACATTTCATATAAGTAAAGCTTAAAAATCTTGAATGTGAAAATCATGTACTATTTCATTGTCATGTAAGATATCAAATTACACAATGATGCTGGGTTCTATCTCATATTTGAAGCTTAATTTACTCCTTTACAGTGAAAATGATAGTTCTCTAGCTCTAAAAATCCTTTGTAAACATTATTTTTTCCTATTAAAGTCTGCCCCTTTGCAAACATTAAAATTGATATGCAAATAAATAATAATAATTTTTTTTTTTGAGACAGAGCCCCAAGCTATCCCCCTGGGTACAGTGCCATGGCATCACAGCTCACAGCAACCTCCAACTCCTGGGCTCAAGCAAGTCTCCTGCCTCAGCCTCCCAAGTAGCTGGGACCACAGGCGCCCACTACAACACCCAGCTATTTTTTGGTTGTAGCAGTCATTGTTGTTTGGCGGGCCTAGGCTGGATTCAAACCCGCCACCTTGGGTGTATGTGGCAGGTGCCTTAGCCACTTGAGCCACAGGTGCCAAGCCAATAATAATTCTCAAACCGTTAATTTGTGTTGATTTACCCAATCATAAATGTATTTCAATTTTAAAAGGTTATTTTGAGAAAAAGAAAAACTGCTTATCTCCTATGATTCATAAAGTTTTCAGGGACTTTTGGCTAGAACAGATCAAGAACCTTCTCAAAAAAGCCTTCCCTACCCAAAGAGCACACTAGAAACTACATTATTCTTTTCTGCTTCACTAGATTTAAACATTAAGGCAAGGACTTATTTACCACTCTAGCTCTAGCACCAAAACTGGCATATGGTGGGCCCTCAACAAATATATGTCAAATAAATGGATTAAAAATCTGTCACTTACTTGGCTGGGTGTGGTAGCTCATGCCTGTAATCCTAGCACTCTGGGAGGCTGAGGCAGGAGGACTGCTTGAGCTCAGGAGTTCAAGACCAGCCTGAGCAAGAGCATGAGCAATACCCTGTCTCTTCTAAAAACAGAAAAAAATGAGTCCAGCCTTGTGGCAGATGCCTATCTTCAAAACTACTTGGGAGGCTGAGGCAAGAGAATCACTAAGCCCAAGAGTTTGAGGTTGCTGTGAGCTAAGACAGCACAGCACTCTACCGAGGATGTCCAGGTGAGACTCCGTCCCACCCCTCTCCAAAAAAATCTTGTCACTTCATAGTGTCCGCAAACCAAATTCGTGGAGTCAAGGCATTTACTTCTTCAGGTTTAACAATGTTTTAGATTAAATTTACTCCCTTACATTTATCATTTTACAAAATGCTTCTGCCCACATTACCTCATTTAATCCCCCACAGTAGTAATTAGCTGTTAGGTTATACACTGAGTAAAGAATAACGATTTTATAATTAACCTAAAAGTTAGTAAGAGGGAGCTTTATTATTTATGTAAGGATCATAAGCTGAAAAGCCAAAATAAAACAAACTTGTCCAGAAGTTAGTGATTAAAACAACATCTAGTCTCCTAGTCTGATCTGCTATTCATAGATTTGGGGAAGAGAAAAATGGTTTCCTTTCCGGAATCTCTTGGCTGGGGTGTCACTGGTTTCACAGTTCCTGATAAACAGCAAAGGTAAACATGCGCCACTCTTAAGAAATCATCTCCAAATGTCAACTTGGGAAAGCCAGTAAACCACTGCTGATACACCCAAGTACTTCAAAAAGAACTACGGGAGTTTCCCCAGTCTCCTCGTCTGCTTTCCAGCGAAGCCCCCGAAGTTTTCCCGGCTCCGGGAAGTTCTGTGAGCCCTGTTTGTGTCCTAGAGACAGCGGCCGCACAATGACAGTGACACCTCGGGTCTTGCGCGGCTTGCGTCTCGGACCGCTGGCTGAGTTCCCTGAGATAGTGGGGACCCCAACAGTGACAGTCCCCCCCGCCCCGCCCGCCAGCTTCCCCGACAGGCCGACAAGGAATCCAGTTTGGTTACGGAGAACCTCGGCCGTGGCAGGCGGCGGTCCCCGGCAGGGCTGAGTAGCATCTGGTGACAATTTTTATTGAAAAGGACATTTTGTGCCTCTTTCTGAGTTTCTGCGAAGTGGCCACATTCCAGCCCCAAAGTCAGGAGGCCTGAAAGCGAGCTCAAGGTGTTTACTTCAAATTTTAGGCACAACTGCTCCAAAGGCTGGCAGAACCCCATCCCAGCGGGAAGACGGGGAAGGAGGGTGCTGAGGGGAGCGCCGCGCATTCCCCCACACCCCTTCCATGGGATAGGCCTCGTGCCCTCCCCAGGGTCCCCCCGATCGGCCGGTCCACTCTCCCAGGGCTGAGGGCCCAGGAGTGGGGCTATTTTGTTACCTCTGTGCGCGGAGGCGAATGAGGAGGTAATGAGCCGAGCGGCCGCCGCACCGCAAGTACAAGCGCCGCAGCTGGACATCTCCGCGGGGCCTAGGCCGGGGCTTCGCCCCCCGAAGATCTTGACGTTTCAGCAGCCCGACTCCTACTCGCAATAAGTGCTTTCTTGATTCCGAAGCCTCCCGCTGGCCCTAAGCCGAGAGCAGAGTTCACTAGCCAGGCCTTCGCGCTCTTCGTGCCCTACCGCTGTCTACTCTCTAGAACAGACTCTTAACCCCACTCCCTTCCCCTCCTTCTCCTCCTCCTCCCCCCCCCACCCCCCTCCTACCGGGCCCGGGGAGCCTGCGCGCGCCTGCGTCCTAGGCCCGGGAGGGGGCGTGGGCACGCGCCGCGTGTGCATGCGTAGACACCAACGAGAAGCAAGAGGTGGTGGGTGGTGACTTGGGCACCAATGAGAGAGCTACGGCAAGCGGCTAGGCCCAACTAGGACGACTACAGGTCCCGACTCGCAATTTTTCCGGAAGCACTTTTTTTGTAGCTGAAAGGTTAGCTGTGGACGCGGAGCGATGCATGCTGGGAGTTGTAGTCCCAAACCGTCATAGTTAAGGTATTTTGTGGCCAAATTTGTCAGGGGAAGGGTAGATCGAAATGAAAACAAGTGGGCGAGGAACGGAGAGTTACGCCAGTAATCCTGCCCAGGAGGACAGATCCTTTGAGCTCAGAAGTTGGAGACCACCTTGGGCAAGAGCGAGACCCGATCTTTACTAAATACAGAAAAACTCAGCCAGGCGTTGTGGCGGGCGCCTCTAAGTCCCAACTACTAAAGAATCTGAGCCCAAGAGTTTGAGGTTGTAGTGAGCTATGATGATGTCCACACTGTATCCAAGACTACAGAATAAGACTCTGTCTCAAAAAAAAAAAAAAAAAAAAGATAATAGTGGCTTGGCTAGTTACAAGGGTTATCTATGAAGTGAGTTGGCCGCCACTATGTTCTTAAGCTTGACTAACTTCTCTCCTGTTTGCATATCCTGTGTTCCTTATCTTCTCCTTATCCTTAGTTCCCTAACTATTAACGTGGAAGTAGTATTTTACCTAGCTCTCTGAGCAACAATTGTTGGGTAGTGAGAGTTCTGTCTCCTTCCTCTCACAGGCCTAGTGTTGATAAAGTTTCCAGTTGTTGCTAGTCCCTGGATGCTTTACAGTCTTTTGAAGGTTTTCTTAAATCTAATAACACTCTGGCGAACAATTCCTTTAATAAGCCTTTGTCTGTTACACCCTTTGCAGGGTCTGCTTCCTCTGCACAGGTAAACAGATCGCTGCACAAGATGGAGGATGGTGACAGATGAATCAAACCTTTCTACTTGGGTTGGTGTTAGACTGAGTTTTTGACCAGGTATGTATAAGTCTAATTAGCTCAACTTCAGAGAAATTGCCAGGTGACCTTGGAGGCATTTAGTTCTGAGCTTTGGGGGGAAAGGGAAGCAAACCAGGGTCAAGACCCAGTCTCACAAATCAGTGAAACTCTTCAGTGTCCATCCAGAGAAACATGGCATCTGATTCCCTGGGTCTAGCTGTAAGAAGGGGTATTAGCCTTGGCCCAGGCCACATGCATTTTTCTCCCTGTGAGAAGATGACTTCTGGCACTCTTAGCTTAATGTAGAAGAGGTCCCAGATCTTCCTTTACCAAGACCTGGGAGTTCCTTAGCTGTGTCCATTCATAGAATTTTTAAAGTGGGGAAGTCTCTAATGTTCCCTAAATTGAGTGTTTTCAAACTGTGTTCCTTCTGGGAGGGCAGGGCAGGTGGATTGCTTGAACTCAGGAGTTCATGACCAGCAAGAGCAAGATAGGTAGAGGCCTGTCTCTACTCAAAGTAAAAAAAAAAATCACCCCAGCATTGGTTGGCAAGCACCTGTTTTCTCAGCTACTCAGGCAGCTCAGGCAGTAGGATCTCTTGAGCCCCAGAGTTTGAGGCTGCTGTGAGTTATGGTGATGCCAGGGCATTCTACCCAGAATAACAGAGTGAGACTGTCTAAAACAAAACAAAACAAACAAAGAAAAAACACCCCTGTGTTCCTAAAATTTCTCAGAAGCTATAGCTCTCTACTGGAGGTGGGGGTGAGGGAACCAAGCAGAAGAACCTTCCCTTCCTCCTCCCCATGCCACCCGAGCTTCATTACCTGAGTACTTCATTATATACTTGGGCTGATTCATGGTAGGAATTCAGTGAATACTTGATGAAGTACTTACCTTCCAACAATTTTTTGCTTGGCAGAAACCTGGGAATTTGTCTTCATAAAATCCTACACATAAGCAGAGCAAATTGCAATTGACCAACAGATGATTGTTAATAGGCATAAAGTATACAAATTTATACAATGATTAATCCAAGTTACTGACTGCCCCAGCACCAATTCCAAGAGGTTGCCTGATTAACAGAATATAGACTTTGCCCTAGAAAGTACAAAACAGAGGGACCTCTCCGTAACTCAGTTTAACTTTTTCTCAGCAAGGAGAACAAGGGTCATGTGGCTTTGACATCAGGCGAGTGATTTCATCACTCAGGCAGCACAACTTTGGTAGTTAAAATTCATCTCTCTAAAACTGCTCTCTGAGTCAAAGTTTATGTGGAGTATATGGATCAGTACCCAACAAGCATGGATTGGGACACTAACTTTATGTGCTAGACTCTTTGATGGCATAAGACTGGAGGACTTATGCCATGAAGATATATGGACATACTTGTACCAAGACTTCTCAAGAAGTATTTGAGTAGAGATGGGTGTCAAGTTTAAACAAAATAACATCTGTGTTGGGAATGGTTCAAATGTTAAGGAGCATTCTTTAGGAACCACTTTGGCTAACTGACAAAGGAGTATTTTACCATCGTATGTTCACTGACCTGAATTCACAGGTTGAGACAGTGTACTTGCTCCAAGTTATATCTGGGTAGTACGAAATGGAGCACAGCTTAATGTCTGGGCAAAGAGTGATGGGACTCCACTGGCCCACTAGGACTTCTCTCCTACTCAGCACTGTAGAGATAATCTCTGATCAGGTTTCTATTGGCTATCCTCTAATTCCAAATTCAGAAGCACAGAGCCATTCAGGAGTTCCCCTGTGATAAAATGGATCCTCTAGCAGGAAACTGATGGCAAATACCTGTGGTCAAATCTTTTTTTTTTTTTTTTTTTGAGATGGAGTCACACTCTGTGTCACTCTGATTAGAGTACCATGGCATCAAACTTCACAGCAACCTTAGTTTCTTGGGTTCAAGTGATCCTCTTATCTCTGCCCCCCAGTAGGTGGGACTATAGGTGCCTGACACAATGCCCAGCTAGTTTTTATATTTTTAGTAGAGACAGGGTCTTGCTCTTGCTCAGGCTGTTCTCCAGCATCTGAGCTCAAGCAATCTAAACAATCCACTTGCCTCTGTCTCCCAAAGTGCTAGGGGAAAAAAAAAGGACTGAGAAACACAGTTTTGTTTTGTTTTCGAGACAGAGTCTCAGTCTGTCACCCTGGGTAAAGTGCCCCTGTGAAATAGCTCACAGCAACATCAAATTCTTGGGCTTGATTGATTCTCTTGCCTCAGCCTCCCCAGTAGCTGGGAGTACAGGTGTCCTCCACTATGCCTACTTTTTCTGTCTTCGTCTTCGTCTTCCTCCTCCTCCTCCTCTTCTTTCTTCTTCTCTTTCTTCTTTCTTCCTCATCCTCCTCCTTCTTCTTCTTTCTTCTTCTTCTTCTGCTTCCTTCTTCTTCTTCTTCTTCTTTCTTCTTTCTTCTTCTTCTTCTTCTTTCTTCTTCTTCTTCCTCCTCCTCCTTCTTCTTCTTCTTCTTCTTCTTCTTTCTTCTTCTTCTTCTTCTTTCTTCTTTCTTCTTCTTCCTCCTCCTCCTCCTCCTTCTTCTTCTTCTTCTTC
>NW_003852406.1:17575237-17620959 GCF_000181295.1 Otolemur garnettii
TTCTTCTTCTTCTTCTTCTTCTTCTTCTTCTTCTTCTTCTTCTTCTTCTTCTTCTTCTTCTTCTTCTTCTTCTTCTTCTTCTTCTTCTTCTTCTTTCTTCTTCTTCTTCTTCTTCTTTCTTCTTCAGAAGGAGTCTCATTTTGTATCGTAGCTTTGCTGTGTCACAGCAACCTAAAACTCTTGGGCTCAAACTGTCCTCTTGCCTCAGGCTTCCGAGTAGCTGGGACTATAGTGGCCCACCACAGGGGTCTCTCTCTTGCTCAGGCTGGTCTCAAACCTGTGAGCTCAGGCTATCCACCCACCTTGGTCTCCCAGAATGCTAGGATTACAGGCGTGAGTCACCTCGCTCAGCCCAGCTAGTTTTTCTATTTTTAGTAGAGATGCATTCTCACTCTTGCTCAGGCTGGTCTCAAACTCCTGAGCCCATGTAATCTGCACACCTTGGCCTCCCAGAGTGAAGACATTTCTTTTTCTTGACTAAACACTGTTTCTTCATATCAGTAAATGTTGATTGCCCCTGGCTAGATAGAAATGCATTCCCATCCAGTTTTTTGTTTTGTCTTTGTCTTTGAGACAGAGTCTCACTCTGTCACCCTCGGTAGAGTGCCATGGCATTAGTCTAGCTCACAACAACCTCAAACTTCTAGGTTTAAGCAATCCTCCTGCCTCAGCTTCCCAAGTAGCTGGGACTACAGGCATGAACCACCACACCTACCTAATTTTTCTATTTTTAGTAGAGACAGGGTCTCACTCAGGCTGGGCTTGAGGGTTCTTCTTGCCTTGTCCTCCCAGAGTGCTACCTAGGATTACAGGCATGAGTCACTGTACCCGGCCCATGTCCCCAGTTTTATCTCATTCTCATAACTACCTTATGAGGTATTGTTATCATCAGCATTCCAGTTTTACAGTTGAGAAAACTGTGATGCAGAGGACTTAACTGACTTGCCCAGGGTCACAGCAAAATCAGAAGTCAAACCCAAGTCACCATATAGTTTCCATTTCTTCCCTATAGCCTCCTCCAAAAGCTGGCAAGATTTTAGAGTTCTTCAGAATCTTTGCCCCCTATCCAGAAATATCTCACATCAAAGACTAAAAAGCCTCTGTTCCATTAAGGCAGTGATCCACCGTCTTTCCTTCTCTTAGATTACTTGGGTATCCTAGATGTCTGGATTGTGGGGGGGGGGGGAAGAATTACTTGAGGTATTAGTTAAGTACACCTGGCCACCTCCCCTAAGGGTTTTGATAAAATTGTCTTAAGTGGGATTCAGGAATCTATTGTTATTGCTAAATGGTAGAATCGGGAGAAGGTAAGGGTTTTTTGTTTGTTTGTTTGTTTGTTTGTTTGTTTTAAGGCAGTCTCACTGGGCTCGCCAAACAACAATGATGGCTGCAACCAAAAAATAGCCAGGCGTTGTGGTGGGCGCTTGTGGTCCCAGCTACTTGGGATTGGGAGGCAGAGGCAGGAGACTCGCTTGAGCCCAGGAGTTGGAGGTTGCTGTGACCTGTGATGCCACGGCACTCTACCCAGGGGAATAGTTTGAGGCTCTGTCTAAAAAAAAAAGACAGTCTCCCTATGTCGTTCTTGGTAGAGTGCTATGGTGTCACAGTTCGCAGCTTGCCTCATCCTCCCAAGTAGCTGGGACTACAGGCGCCTGCCACAACACCCAGATATTTTTTGGTTGTAGTTGTCATTGTTGTCCAGCAGGCCTGGGCTGGGTTTGAACCTGCCAGCTCCGGTGTATGTGGCTGGCACCCTAGCTGCTGAGCTAAAGGCACTGAGCCGATGGTAAGGTTTATTTGCAGGAATAAATAAGGAATGTTTCCACTGTGGTGATGGTAGCCTGTGCCTTTATTTCTCAAGGTCTCTATTTTAGGGTTCCCTCCAACTGCCACCACTTTTTCCCTCAGGGAGCCACTGCCCAATCTTGGTATTGTGGAGAGATCAAGGAGGCTACAAGAAGGTGCTCATTCTCTGGGGCCTGTCCTTGGGGGTTGGAGGTGACCTCAGCATGAGGCTCTTCCTTGTCTTTCATCCTGATGTTCAGGAAGATGGTCAGCAGATGGCACTAACTCAACACAGTGTCCCTCTTTGAATTTTGGGCTATAGTTTTTAAAGCCAATCTAGTGGAATTTTTCATGTGTCAAATCTTGAAGACAGTGCTAGGAAATAGTTATTCCTATTTACTACATGGCACAGATGTCAGGAGTTACAAGGATTGGTATGTGGATCATACCAATGATGGGTCACTTACCAGCTCTGTGACTTCTTACTTAACTCCATAAGTATATTTTTTCAACTGTAATTTGGGGTGCTCTTGACCTACTAAGGTTAATGTACACAAGAAGTGATTCTTTGGCACTTACTTTAGTAAGTAGGTGCTTACTAAATAATAAAGATCTTTTTTTTTTCCTGTGCAGTGTCATGATTTATGGCTTTCCCTTTATGCCTTTAAAATAAATTCCTTTTGGGGCGGTGCCTGTGGCTCAAAAGAATAGGGTGCTGGCCCCATATACCGGAGGTGGCAGGATTCAAACCCAGCCCTAGCCAAAACTGAAAAAAAAAAAAAAATCCTTTTAGTACTGTTTAGCCAGATGGTTGAAGATCTTACCTTACTCCATTAATACTTTAGTATTATGAAGAACTTACTTGATTTCAAATGAAAAACTTAAAAAGAGATGAAAGAGAGAATATAAATTCTTGATTTATAAGTCCTTTCCAATTTCCGGTTCTCTTGCATTAACCATAATATTAGATAATAAAAGTGATACTTCAGTAACAATTACTATCATTTATTTGCTAGTAATATTTACTTATACACAAGCATCCGCTGGGCTAGGAATGTAAAGTAGTACCCATGGGTAAATTAGACAAATAATGAGGAAATGTGGAGAAAAGGCTTCCACACCACCAAAATAGAAGTTATAATGTTGGCACATCAAAGTTCATGTACTTTACTCATTCCCAGGCCTTCAGAATCTCACTCTGTAAGTCTCTTTACTCATTTAAATATTGATTTGGAACTTATTTTCTGGAAAAGCACTTTTGTGTCTGTAATAATCATAAGTATTAGTTAAACTCAGTGGTTAAAGAGATTGTCAGATTGGATAAAAGTAACTAAAATCCACCTATAATGCTGTTTAAAAGAAACACATCTTTTAAAAATCACAAAAGGTTAAAAGTGAAAAAGTACCTGTAATCACACCTGTAATCCTAGCACTCTGGGAGGCTGAGGCAGGTGGATTGCTTGAGTGAAAGGAGCAAAGTCTTGATCAGCCTGAGCAAAAGCAAGACCCCTCTCTACTGAAAATAGAAAAACTAGCCAGGCATTGTGGTGGGCACCTGCCGTCCCAGCTCCTTGGGAGGCTGAGGCAAGATAATCAGTTGAACCCAGGAGTTTAAGGCTGTTGTGAGATATGATGTCATGGCACTCTAGCCTGGGGCAACAGAGTAGAGACTGTGTCTCAGAAAAAAAAAAAAAAAGCAGACTTGGCTCCTGTAGTACAGTGGTTAAGGATGGTGGGTTTGAACCCACCCCAGGCCAGCTAAACACAATGACAACTGCAACAAAAATACCCAGGTGTTGTGGTGGGTGCCTGTAGTCCCAGCTATTTGGGAGGCTGAGACAAGAGAATGGCTTAAGCCCAAGAGTTGGAAGTTGCTGTGAGCTATGACACCATTCACTCTACCAAGGGCAACATAGTGAGACTCTCAAAAAAAAAAAAAAAGTATAAAAAGATAAGCCTGAGCAAATACTAAAAGAAAAGTGAGAACTATGTAATTAGACAAAATAAGCTTTCAGGCAAAATGCATTAAAGGAATAAAGAAGATAACTACATAATGATACAAAAAAAAATCAACTCTAGGAAACACACCCCCCCCAAAGAAAAGATTCAACTCATAAGAGGTATGAAAATTCAATACTTAATATGCACTCATTAAAAGAGCCTCAAAATGTATAAACCTCAAACTGAGGACACACTGGGAAAAATTGCCAAGTGCTTCCTCTATTGGAAGATTTCAACAGACTCCTTACTTCTGTACAGAGAACAATTATGCCTGAGTTAATGATCCTATATAGAGCACTGCACATAATGATTAAGGAACATACATTCTTCCAATTACACATGCATACTGCAAAAATTGCTAAGTTACAAAATAACTACTAAGTCATGAAACAAGACTCAACAGATTTCAGAGAATAGGTATCATAAAGATCTTGTCTGATATATTTTAAATACCCTCAGGTTTGCGGATAAAAATCCCTAAGCTCTCAGAACCCCACAATGATCTGCTCTCTATAGCCTTAAAGTATTCATCCTTTGGTATGTCTCCCAAACTCACAAGGACTCCCTTTCTTTCAGAATTCCTTCTGCCTCCCTAGCAACCATGACTGTATAATAGGACTGCCCTTTGGGCCCCACCCACCACCAAGGCCATAGTTGATTGGATTAGAGGTGCCAGCTGGTGCACTAGAGTCTTTCTCCAAGGAATCTGATTGGGTAATAGGATTACCCCTAATTCAAATTGAGCCAATCAAATTTGGTTTTCAACGCAGAGCTCTTCATTGGCTTGAGGGAATGTTGGAGTGGGGCGTCTTCTGCAAATCAAGAGGAGCAAGAGACAACTTATCTGCAAGAGGAAACAACAGTTCCTGAAGAGAAGAGAGACCGCACAGTGAGAAGGAGAAGCTGCGAGACAGACTGACCATGAAGACGGACCAGAGAGAGAAACAGCATCTGAGAAACAGAGCATGTAGAGCAAGGTGGAGTTAGAGATGGAGAGAGCAAAAACCACTGTGAGAGAGGTTAGGAGAATCAAAACCAGGAAAAGTGACGACCTGGATTCTGATGGCTCTGCAGTTCCTGATTCCAGTCCTCCTGGAGGTTAGCTGGCACCCCAGTTATTATACTTAGAATCAGAAGACTTCCAGTCCACAGTCTCATCTCTACTCTTTATCTCTAACCGGTCCCTTTGTCTAAAACCCGACTTATTCCTGCACTGCCTCCCATTTTGCTTAAGTCCTCTCAATCCTTTAAGACTCTGTTCTTGTCTGGATATCTTGGTAACATTTTTCTCTGTCACTCTAAGCTGAACTCAAGAGAGTACTCTTTGGAAAATTCCTGTTTGTAAGCAGAAGCAGCCTGACGGAGCCCTCTATCTTCCTTCCTGTGCCCTTCTTCCCGCCACCCAGTGTACATCCTCACACAATTCACACCCAGTAGTGGAATGATCAGCTGGTGAACAGGCTGAAACCAGAACTCCCAAGGCTTTTTCTGAGATAAACATTGTGTCTATGCATTGTGCCGTCCCCCACAGGTGAACACCTACTGAATCCAAGGTAGTTTGGTGAGGGAAAGGCATCCTGGGAAGGATGCTGTTAGCCTGACTGAAAGCCAAGGAAAGGACTTTAAAGATTATCTAGATTCTAAGGTAGAAAAGCCCGTTTGTTTACAGGTGAGGGAATTGAGGTCCAGGGGAAAGTTGCATAGCAAGGACAACTGACTTTGAAGACAAAGTGATTAGAAATTAAGTGTCATGAGCGCAAACAGTTTTAGTGTCTGGAAGAGAGGTAACTGCCTGCCAGTGCCAACCCCTGGTTTTGCACAGCTGTTTCTGCTTGTGCCCCTTGTTCCTGACAGCCACACCACCTAGCCAACCCCCGCCTATCATTCAGATTTCAAATTAGATGTCACCTTCTCTAAGGAGGTTCCTTTCACCACCACTCCCTCCAAGCCTGATGTCACTGCATGGAGTATATTTTATACTATCTCATAAAGGCCTGCAAATATGGCCTGGCATTGAGTAAGCATTCAGTAAATATTTGGTGAGTGAAGGAAAGAGTCAGGTATTAGCTGCTGCCTGCTAGAGTTCATTTATTCAGGCCCTCAACTGAGAATAGCAAGAGAAAAGGAAGGGCCCAGAGTGGGGCCCAGTCAGCTCACCTTCTCCAGCACTACTTCCCTGTGAGTTGGAAGGGGACTGCTGGTCACAGAAGCATCATGCTTCTTAGTCTCTGAATGGCTGGGGTATCTCTGCTGCAGAGAGCTGCACACTGACCCCTAGGCAGAGGCAGTCAAGCCTGCCAAAGCAGTGGGAGTTGCTTGCTGGGAGCAGTGGGACAGAAATGAAGTCTGGAAGTGGGTCAAATTGCAATCACAAGGCCACTAGGCCTCAGTCCTGTATATGCTGGCTCTCTCTATAATCATGGGGATGTGGTGCTCAGCCAGAGACTTTCTAATTGATTACAAACCGAACTCCCACAAACTGGGCAGATGCTAGTACAAATCTGGCCTAGGCCAGAGATGGCTAATGGAGCTGCACTGGGCTGGCCAGAGGATCAGGGAAAACTTTTTGTCCTGATCATAAACAATGTTCTCTTCTCTCCCTTAGTCTCCTTGGCCTCTTTCTTTCCCAACAGATTCTGAAGGGGTTGGGATAAAGAAGTGAGTGAATCTTACCCAAACCCACACGACACTGCTCTGACTATTAATGCCTCTGAGATTGCTCTGGCACCACCCACTGGCCTCTGATTTACCATTTTAAACCAAATACTTTTTCCAAAAACAAAACCACGTCCCTTTGGACCAGTTGTTTTACTCCAAGGACAAGGGCTATTACACACAACAGAGATCTGGAAAAGCTGAGTATCTTTAGAACAGATTAAAAACAAAAAAAAAGCAAAAACCTATGATTTCTGAGTGAGGTCAGCCAGCCCAACTGGAGACAGCAACAAACTAACTGGGGGGAGCCAAAGGACCACTTGGCCAGCTTGCCAGGTCCTTAGCCAAGCCATTGTATAAGTTCCACAGTATTGGAAAGAAAGAAAAAATTGGGACATGTTTTCAGTCTTGCTCAGGAGCCCAGAACATGCTCACAACTCCAGGAATCTCTCCTTTTCTCTACAAATGGAAAATATGATCCATGAGAACAAACTTGATTGCTGGTGTGTGTGCATGCCTAGTTGCCCTGCCCTGTAACCTAGCAGGGCCAGGACTCACACTACCTTGGGACTACTTTCCTGAGTCCCCTCTTGTCCTCTGAGCAGTTAGCTCACTTTAATGGTTAAAGGATAGGACAGGGGCCTCACAATCAAATTATAGAATGTGCATTTATTGACATCTGCCCTCAACTACACTGGGATTCTAACAAGTACAAAAGCAAATGTAAAAGAAAACAAACTAATACAATTAGCAACCTAGCATGACTATGGATATCAGGAGATGCTTTTTCCAGACAGTAGAGGAACTATGATTACCCTACATTCAATAGTTTAACTTTGTGCACTAGAGTTCCAAATTCAGCAAAGAAATAAATAAGTTATTTACATTTCAAGTAACAATATTGTATTTTATTTATTTTACCACCATTTATATGTACGAACTATGATTGAGGCCTTGCTTACGTCCTGTGGAGCAAAGCCAAGACGTATGCTTTATGTTGGTTATTTGATCTTCAGCATCAGATTATCATTATGGTAGAGGTGGACAAAAACATGTCAAAGGACAAGGAAGTACATTTTCATTAATGGCATTACATGAAGAACAATGAAAACTGCAGGGTTTTGCCAGTGGCCAATTTCATGTGTTTCTTTTAAAGAATAGCACAGAGGGGCTTTATTTTGACATTTGGGGCCGGTCAGTATCATGGGACAATGACAGTAAATAAAGGCATGAAGAAACAAGCAAATTTCACCAAAACAGATGTGATTAAATTAACCAAGTGACAATCTGTGCATCAGTCTCACAATGGCTGTCACGTGAGGTGGGAGGAGATGAGTATGAAGTACCACAAAATTTAGTTGCCTAGAGACTGTTGAGTAACTCCAGGAAATCTCAGAGAGGCCATCTCTCTGCGCCAGCGCTGGCCACCTCTGCTTCCCCGCTGCTGCCTCCTTGAGGACACTCTTCCTTGGGCAGTACCTGCAGAAGGGGTCCGGGCCGGGGTGCTCTGAAGGTACTGGAAAGCACTCTGGCGACCCACCTGCCTCTCAACACAGTTAAAAGTGAGGGCTACTCCTACATTACTCTTCATGATTCTGGAAGAGCCATCAGATGTGCCATCAAAGCACCGGCCAAGTGCGATCTCCTTGGCTGTGTGAGGGTCCTGGTCAGTAACAGTGTAGATGCCATAGTTGTGGCCCAGAGGGTCCAGGGGTGCCAGCATAGTGTACTCACTGGTGTCATTGTTGACTGCTAGTGGTAGGTGGTTGACCAGGTACTCATGCAGCATGGGATTCACACCGGATCGATGGCAGCTGCCCTGGGGGATGACCTTCACCAGTGTGCGGTCCACACGGTCCTGGTCATAGAGCATCCCACTGCACTTGAACTCTAGACAGGCAGCTGAGACATTGGGCTGGTCCCTGTCCCGAGTGCTCCTCACATCCCGGATTCCATACAGCTTCCCCACTGTCCGACGGTGGGTGCCCCCCATGTTGCGAGATCGCACATTCACCTCCACTGGTCCCACGATCTTCACCTTAATGTAGCAGGCCCTGAACTCCATCGGCTTAGGCCACCATGCCAGGTAGTCTTCTGTCCAGCTCATGGGGTCATCCTCATTGAAAGGGACTGTGTTGTAGTCATACCGATCCCCCTCAATCTGGTAGAACCTGAAGTGAGCTGCGCTGGGCGGTGCCTCTTCACATGCTCGGAGGTTCTCAAAGGCATAAATGGGCCCATTGCTTTCTTCAGCTGAGTTAGGCATTGGCTTGGCCATGCTGATCTGGAAAGCTGTCTTTTTAACCCGTGGGTCCTCATGGTCTGTCCGACGATACTTGAGTTTGTTGAGGTAGGGCTGAGGCACTCCAATTGCATTTGGGTTAAATTTAGGAGAAGACTCCACTGCTTGCAGTTCCTCCCCAGCCAGGCTTGCCAAGACATAGGCAGAGTAGGCATCTGGGGACTGGTCGTCACAGAAGGCAGGCACGCAGGCCCCATTGGGGCCTGTGATGACACTGTCAAAACGGCCCCAGGCCCTAGGGTTGGAAGAGAAGCCAGCTCTGGGCTCCAGGTTGATCACAGAGACTACAACTCCCTGGATCTGCTCACTGGGCAAGAACCTCTCACTCCGGTATGCCCTCACCTTAATAAAGCACCTCCTGCTTTCAGGGACATCTAGGTTAAAGAGCCTTCGCTCACGGATCTCCATGTTGCCCACCAGGAATGTTCTCTCTTCCCTTTTGTTCCTCCTTTGGCTTTCAAATTTGAAATTACTTTCTTCCTCCCACAGCCCTGTGTCTGGGTTGAGTGACCAGAGTTTCATTGTGGGTACATGCTCTGGCATCTTGACCTGGGTTGAGTCAAGGTGGACCTTCACCTTGCCAACATTAAGTGGCTCTGAGGTGACCTCATCTGTGAAGTCCACAGAGAACATGCCATATGTCCGAAGGGGGAAGGTGTCTCCTTCATCATTGATGAAGTTCAGGTCACTCTGGGTAGCTGTGGCTGTGGAAATGTTCCGGGGATCCAGGAAGGTGACGCTGGCCTTTACTTTTCCTGTGTAGGGCTCCCCATTCTGCCTGTAGAAACTCTTGGATGGGATCTCCAGTTCACCCATGGGATCCTCACCAACCACCTCCCCCAGGGGGATAATGTTTGTCTCCATAGCCTCCAAAGTGATAGGCTCTTTCCGCCGAAGCATCTTGATTTCATGGAACACTGCACTCCCCTTCTTGTTGAAGGGCAGCACTTTGGTGGTGTTGACGAACTTCTGCAGCCTGTCCACAAATGTGAGCACAAGCCTCTCAGTGTCCTGGGGGACATGGAGGGTGAAAGTGCCTTTGTAGCCAGTCATACTCACACGGCTGTTCCCCATGTACACATAGCCAAAGCGCATGGGTTCCCCATTGTCAGCAGCACTGACACGGCCCCGCACAATGCTCCGGGTCTCCATACACCGCTGGCAGCTACACTGTGTAGCCACCTTGGTGGGCAATGTGTAGCCACTGCACTGGATCTCTTTCTCCTCTGTTTTGGAGATCCCGCAGCAGTTCTCCACGGCATCCTGGCACCTGATTCCATTATCCTGCTTTCCTGCACAGATCTTGATAGGGCAGTGGCCCACGTCATAGTAGTAGGAGTTGGTGGCATTCTGGAAACAATCATGGGGCAGTCGGATGAGGTAGCTGTCAGGGGTTGGGTTGCAAGGAGTCTCATCAGGTGCTGTGAAGAGAAATGATGTGGCTGTTAAAATATAAGTTTACATCCCACACAAAGCATGCCTCAGCATCACCCCTCTGAGGTGCTCTACAGTTTTCAAAGGCCTGTGTATCCATAACTGATTCTCACAGAACTCTCTGAAGGAGATGGAACAGCTATTACTAATCCCACATTATACACAGGGGGGGAAAAAGGTTGGTTGCTAAGACCATTAAAGTAGTGGTTTTATCTCAATGGAGGGGTCTCTTTTTTTTTTTTTTTTTTTTAGACGGAGCCTCAAGCTATCCTCCTGGGCAGAGTGCCATGGCATCACAGCTCACAGCAACCTCCAACTCCTGGGCTCAAGTGAGTCTCCTGCCTCAAGTAGCCTCTCAAGTAGCTGGGACCACAGGCACCCGCCACAACGCCCGGCCATTTTTTGGTTGCAGCCATCATTGTTGTTTGGCGGGCCCGGGCTGGGGATTCGAACCCGCCACCCTAGGTGTATGTGGCTGGCACCCTAGCCGCTTGAGCCACAGGCGCCGAGCCCAATGGAGGGGTCTTGAAAATTTGTGAAGGTATTTTGGATTACCACCCAAATTGGGGGTACTACTGGCATATCATGGGCAGGGGTCACTGATGCTCTACCTATGACCTGCAATGGCTGACACTGTTCTGCATAAGGAATTTTTTTGATCTTCACATATCACAATACACACTGGTATAAGTGGAAAACTTATTTAAAATGAGTAGAGCCTAGTAATTTTTTATTTTTTTGAGACAGAGTCTTACTCTGTCATCCTGGGTAGAATGCCATGGTGTCATTGTAGCTCCCAGCAACCTCAAACTCCAGGGCTCAAGGGATCCTCCTGCTTCAGTTTTTCTATTTTTAGCAGAAACAGGGTTTCACTCTTTCTCAGGCTGATCTCGAACTTCTGAGCTCAAGCAGTCTACCCACCTCAGCCTCCCAGAGTGCTAAGATTACAGGTATGCGCCACCGTGCCCAGCCAGAGCCTAGTAATTTTTGCATGGTTTTAACCATATACTGAAGTTTTCAAGAATGCAACTACCATATGAATTGAACTAAGACTGTACTTTGTTTAGCTTGGAACAATAACCAGAATTGTCCCTTATCTCAGGAAAATCACATCCATACAACAACATTACCTAAAGACCATGAACGCCAAAATGGCATTTCTGTATCTATCAGCATTTGTAGCTGTCACACTTATAGTGACTCTGGATTCAAGTGCAAGTGTATAGCCTCTTGGTTTGTCTTCTTGTGTCATTGTGCCAAAGCATTTAGATATTGAAATGCATATTATTTTATATTAAAGTTTTTAAAAACTTCTCTTTTGTGTTATAATTAGAACCATATGCATATAAATTTGGGAATTATATGTGGTTATTATTCATAAATTTAACTTCAGAATAGTAAAGCAGTATTAAAAAAATAACTCCCACCTGTAATCCTAGCACTTTAGGAGGCTGCAGCAGGAGGATCCCTCAACCTCAGGAGTTCAAGACCAGCCTGAGCAAGAGTGAGACCTCGTCTCTACTAAAAATAGAAAAAAACCCAGCCAGGCATTGTGGTGGGCACCTGCAGTCCCAGCTACTCGGGAGGCTGAGGCAAGAGGATCTCTTGAGCCCAACAGTTTGAGGTTGCTAAGACCTGTGACACCATGGCGCTCTACCCAGAGTGACAGAATGAGACTCTGTCTAAATAAATAAATAAGTGAATAAGTAAATAAATAAAATAAAATAAAATAACTATTGTAGGAGACCAAGCACCAGGCTTATAGAAGTGGCCACTAGTTCTTGAGGGAGGCGCTGGGAGTGAGACAATCTCCTAGCTAGCAGGAGATGTTTTGCAGCCCAGAGACAAGCCCTCAAGCAACTGTTAACAAGCAGGTGTTATATTTTGGACATTTGTGGTGCAACAGGGTGGGAGTCAAGCCAGTGGGGAAAGCGCACATAGCGATCATTAAGCATGCAGCTCCAGTACTTGGGCCCCATACACCTATTGTATAATGCTTCAATTAAAGGCCACAACAGAGGCTACTTGGGGTTCTCCCTACACCTAAGGAAAGCCTACCTCTTGCAAACATGTACTTTTTTTTTTGCAGTTTTTGGTGGGGCCAGGTTTGAACCCACCACTTCCGGTACATGGGGCCAGCACCCTACTCCTTGAGGTGCAGGTGCTGCCCAGCAAGCATGTGCTTTTAATCTGTGTCCTGGCCGTTTTTATTCGCGTGGTGACAGGGTGCCACAGTGGACACTGACAAACTGTAACAAACAGGGCTGGTGTGATGGCTTGGGACCCACTGCTTTGGGGCTCCACTTCTACTCTGCTGAGGTCCAGGGTGCCCTGTGTCCTGTCTATCCTTACTACAATTTTCTTTGAGCCTGTGAAATATTCCAGAATCCTTCTGATAAATTCTCTCTTCCTCTGCCTTTTGTTTTGTCTAGGCCAGTTACTAAAATATCTTCTTTCCCCTTCATTTTCCAAAGGCAGGTTCCTAATTGGTCTTTGGTCTCAAATCTCTCCCCCTCCAGTTTGCTTCTTGAAGTAAGCTCTGAGCCACCTTTCTTTAAAACCCCCTTGGTTCCCCCTTCTGTACCTTTGCTGACACTAGCCCCTCAATCTGGAATACCTCCACCTCCACCTCCATTTAAACAATCCCTGTCTGTTCTTTAAGACCAGGGTTTAAGATCAGAGAATTACCTGGGAAGCTTTTCAACAGTGCATGCTTAAGCCGTATCTCAGGCCAATTAAATCAGACACTCCAGGCGTAAGACTGAGGCATCAGTAGTTTTCAAAACTCAGCAGGGCTAATGGGGAGCCATGACTGGGAATTATTTTTTAAGCCCCAGCTAGAAAGCTGTTCCCTCAAGTGGTCATCTTGTTAACTTCCACTTGGAAGGTATCTATCTATCTCTCAGCTATTAAGAATCTACTGCCTGTTATGCTGTTTTAGCTTCATTTTTTGTAGCCTTACTTGTCCCTTACTATGTATTTACATTTCTTCACCCCTCCTCAAATGATGGCTCTGTGATGGTAGGATTTGGACCTATGGCATCTTTGTGCCCCAGTCTGCATGGCACCATGCACAGCACAGAAAAATCCAAGCGCTGACTGCCTGGCTATCTCACTGGGGTGCTCAGCCAGCCTTCTGCCACCCCAGGATGGCCAGAGACCCAACAGGCTTACCTATGACAGTCAGCTGGGCAACTCGGGACTTCACAGCCCCAGCATCACTCTGGGCCTTGCAAAAGTACTCCCCAGCCTGGTCCTGCTGTAGTTTCCTCAATACCAGTTTGCTCTCATGCTTGTAGAGGGAGGGATCCAGCAATGTGTCATTGTGATACCTACAAGGGATGGAGGGATAGAGCCTGAATGGGCAGTGGGAGAACAAGTATCCCTGGGCACAGTACCAGGAGCAAGCAGCCAGGGAAACAGATGGCAGATGGGTTTCTGCAGATGCCAATATCACCTTTGACTCTGCTTAGCCAAGAGCACTGACTGGCCTGGCAGTCAAAGGACTGGGTTCTAACTCCCATCCTCACCATGTACCTGGCTGGGGATGCTTTGCACAATTCATCTCACCCCTCTGAACTTTAACTATTTTTTTTTTCTTTGAGACAAAGTTTCACTCAATCTCCCTAGGGTTTAGTGCCATGTTATCATAACTCACAGCAACCTCAAACTCTTAGACTCAAGCGATCCTTTTGCCTCAACCTCCCAAGTAACAGGGACTATAAGTGTCCATCACAACACCTAGCTATTTTTAGAGACAGGGTCCCATGATAGCTCAGGCTGGTCTCTAACTCCTGAGCTCAAGCAATCTGCCTGCCTCGGCCTCCCAGAGCTCTAGGAATATAGGCGTGAGCCATCACACCCAGCCAACTTTAACTCTTTTTTTTTTTTTTTTTTTGCAGTTTTTGGCCGGGGCTGGGTTTGAACCCGCCACCTCTGGCATATGGGGCCAGCGCCCTACTCCTTTGAGCCACAGGTGCCACCCACCTTTAACTCTTTAATCTATAAAATGAGAGTAATGATCACTAGCTAACCTCACAGAATTGTTAGGAGGGTGTCTGTAAAATGTTTGTGAAGGATAAAGGCTCAGCCATGAGGAATTCTGACCTTGTTTGCCTTTGTTGAGGGAAGCAAGGCTGAGGAGACTTGTTCTCTGTCCTGAGGATGTATGCAAGTCAGGACCCTAAGACCAAAAGGACCCTGGGTGATCCCAGGTTTGAGTTTAAATAAGAAGGCTTGCTGGCTATCTACATAGCCCAACCCTGCTAGCTCCCACTTAGAAGTTCCAACATCTGGGTCCTGTACCAGTGCCTTACTTGTAACTTTATTCTATTGGTTATTATTTTTACTAAGTCCAGATTCCAATGCAAGAAAGCCCTAGCTTCCAAGAAGAGAACTGGGAAAGGGAGCTGGCAGAATACGCACCAGAAATACTTGTCTGGTCTGGGCTTCCCCATGGCCTTACAGCACAGGGACACACTCTGTCCAGCTCTCCGTGCTTTTGTCTCAGGGCTCTTCACCATGTATGGCATCTCTGGGGCAGAAAATGAGAAATAGTGTTTTGGGGTTTTGTTCTTTTTCTTTTTTATTCTTTTGTGACAGGTTCCACAGAACTTTGCTCCTTTAGGGTCTTCTATGGTATGAAAATTATGTGGCTTCATCTCTACTTTCAGCCCATCTCTAATGGTCCTAATACCTAGGGGAACTGACCCAGAGCAGAATCTACTCCCTTCACACCCTCAGCCTGAAACCTGATTCCATGGCCTGTCAAGTAGCACCTGGGTGGGACAGAGGAGAACCAAGAGGAGCTATGCAAGCCAAGATTCCTAAGCACTACCATTGGAACAGAACCAGCTGGGGGTTTTTTTGTTTGTTTTTTGGGGTTTTTTCTGAGACAGAGCCTCAAGCTGTCACCCTGGGTAGAGTGCCATGGCATCACAGCTCATACCAACCTCCAACTCCTGGGCTCAAGTGATTCTCTTGCCTCAGCCTCCCAAGTAGCTGGGACTACAGGTGCCTGCCACAACGCCCCGGCTATTTTTTGGTTGCAGCCATCATTGTTGTTTGGCAGGCCTGGGCTGGATTTGAACCGGCCAGCTCAGGTGTATGTGGCTAGCACCTTAGCCACTTAAGCCACAGGTGCTGAGCCGAACAAGCTGTTTTGACTAGTGCAGTATTTATGTTCTGCTGCCCCTAGCAGACTTTTCTGGCCATTTCCTACAAGCCTCCCTCTCTGTCACTCCCAAACTTCACACTGTACCATAATTGACTGTTTTAGATTAGCAAATGGCCAGGGAAGACCTCATACATTTGAGGGAACAAGCCAGATCAATATCTGGGGCAAGGGGCAAGTACACTCTAAACAGAGTACTTTTAGCAAGTGGAAAGGCCCTGAGGCTGAAGTGTGTCTATATTTAAGGAACAGATAGAAGCCCTCTGGCTGGAAGAAAGTGATTTGGTGTTGGGGGAGTGATAGGAGAGAAGAGCAGAGGGATAATGGGGAGCCAGATAATATAGACCCATGTGAACCATTGTAAAGATTTTAGGTTTTACTCTGTGTAAGCTGGGAAGCCATCTTTCAGCACTGTAATCCTCTTATTTAAAAGTCTGGACCTCCTCACCAGCCTTACCCCAGAGAACATAGTTACCTGCTTTTATGAACTCTGCATTGATGGTGGCTGTCTTCAGGCTAGTCTTGGGCATTGTGAGTATGATGGGGGCAAATTTGGCCTTTGTGATTTTCAGTGTGCTTTTGCCATCAGGACACAAGCCAGGGACTCGGAACCTCCCATTGCTGTCTGTCTGGGTCAGCAGCTTAGGCGTCTTGGTCAGCAGGTAGACAGTGGCTTCTGAGGCTGGGGCACCTCCAGGGAGGGACACAGCCCCATGAAGCATGAAGTCTTGGCACATGCAGGCATCACAGTCAGCATTCACCTGGCCCATGGGGCAGGTCAGGTCACAGGCTGTGGGACAAAGAGCCACATCAGCAGGTTTATATGAATTCTGGCCCTCCTCCTGCCTCACCCCAGCCCATGGAATCATATATGCTTCCCCTCCTCCTTGGCCTTTGTTACTCTTCCTTATCAGCCTGCATGACTAACTTCTACTCATCCTTTAAGACTTAACCCAGAGCCAGGTGTGGTGGCATGTGCCTGCAATCCTAGCACTTTGGGAGGCTGAGATGGGTAGACTGCTTGAACTCAGGAGTTTAAGACCAGCCTGAGCAAGAGTGAGACTCTGTCTCTAACAATAGTCAGGCGTTGTGGTGGGTACCTGTAGTCCCAAGTACTTAGGAGGCTGAGGCAAGAGGATTGCTTGAGCCCAAGGGTTTGAAGTTGCTGTGAGCTATGATGCCACAGGTCTCTACCAAGGGCATCAAAAGCAGGACTCCGTCTCAAAAGAAAAAAAAGAGACTCAGCCCAGGACCTTTCCTCTAGGAAGCTTTCCTGGATTCTGCTAAGCTATGATAATTGCCCCTGCTCTGTGTTCCTAGTTTATTCTGCATATCCCCTAACAGAACACATAAAATATGCCCTGTTAGTACTTGATGAGCGAAGGAGTCCCTCAGTCTCAGACTAACTCTCTAATCCACCCTTCTAGTCTACTTCAGCCCTACATCCCATGCCCTGCCCAGTGCCAGGAGGGAGGTGGTACCTGTACAGGCCTGGCTCACACAGAGCTGACCCTCCTCAGTGGCCTCACTGCACAGTGACACTGTCTCTGCCAAGCAGGTGCGTGTGCGGGTCTGGACTCCAGTGTGACCACAGGCAGCTGAGCATTTGCTCCAGGGAGACCACGGGCTCCAGATGCGCAGTGAATCTCGGCGCAGGGACCCTGCAAAGTGGGAGTAGCAGACAGTCTGACTTCCCTCCCAAGGGGACTGTCAGGAAATCTGGCTGTGTCTTCTCTGGGAGGAAACACAGGGCCTCAATTTACATCATAGATGTCATTGATATTTATATTTACTGCAATGATTATTTTCCAATAGATGGAAGTCAAAAGTCTTGAGGAAGTAGTGTCTCTAATTTACACAAAGGCCTTCAGAGAGGTTTGTTGGCCAAGCACTGGGACTTTGCCATGCTGTCCTCAGATGTGCACAGATGGCACCATCTTTCTTCTTCACCAGTGAGGAAATAGCCATGTGCCCCTGTGGAAGGGATCTTTGGGTAGTCAGGGCCTAGGAGCTACAGCAACTGCAAGAATGGGGGCTTCACACCTTACCCAGAAGACCAGCCTGAACTCCCACTCCAGGTGACCACCACTGGTGCCTGGGTCTGGGGGATCAGGCTGCTTGGACTAGTAGAACCCCAAGGAGAAGAGTGCCCATCCAAGAAAAGAGCAGACCTGGCTCCCAACATCTGTATTATCCAACTGATCAGGTGATGTAAAGAGCATGGGCTCTGCAAACACAGACTTTGTTCAAACCCCAGCTCTCCACTTACCAGTTGTGAAATCACGAGAAGTTACTTAACTTCTCTGAACCTCACATAACTTGTCAAGATAAAGATCCCTCAAATGTCAGCTGTGAAGGTTGAATAATGTGGATAATTAGCACAGTATCTGGCACATAGGAATGTAATAGAAACTAATACTTAGTGAACATTTACTGGGGTTAAGCTCTCTACATTCATTATCTCATTTTTTCCTCAAATAACCCCCTATGAATATTTACCATTGACTCTGTTTTATATCTGAGAAACCTGAGGCTGAGTTCATATGGTGGGCTTGGGATTCAAGTCCTACCAGCCCAACTCCAGAGCCCATTCAATAATAAAATGGGTTGAATGGAGAGTTCCCATAAACCCAAAACTCTGCTGGGAGTGTTCTGGCACTAATGACAAGACTTGGTTGTAATTAGAGTTGTGTGTATGTGTGTGATGTCCAGAGTTCCAGTGGTCAGAGGCAGATCCTAGCCTCATCCTGAGCTGAGGCTGCTGTGAGGTCAGGGGTGGCATCTGTTCAGGCTCACCTGGTGGGCAGAGGAAGCGCACGGTGTAATTGGAGCAGTTCTGGCCTGGCTGCTGCTCCCTGTTGAGGCACCAGAAGCCCTCATGAGGACTTTCATGGACCACCTGGCCAGTGCTGCCTGCAGGTATCCAGTCAGTGGTCCGAGCCTCTAGCCACAAGGGACGGGCACATACACGATCCCCATAGTAGAAGCGAATGGCATCCAGCCGCTCATAATCGCCCTCCCCACCTGGGTGGTCGACGTTGAACCATGTTGTCCACTCTCCAGGACCTGAGAGACAGAGCCAAGTTGGTGAGTAGCTGTGCACCAGGTGAGCTCCAGGTCTCCTTTCCTGCTCAACTCCTGGGAGTCATCCCTGATACCTCTCACCTACCCCTAGTCAGCCTCAGGCCCTGTCATATTTCTCTCTGCAGCATCTCTCCAATCCCCCTATACCCTACACTGCTAGGGCCTCCACTCAAGCTTTCATCAGCCTGGCTGAACGATGTCAGGACTTCCTGCCTTGTCTCTACCTGCCTCAAGGTTCCCCCTCAATCTCCTGCCCACTCTTCCCTAACACTGCATTCAAGGCGAGTTTTCTTTCTCCATGAGGCTGGGACCATGCCACTCCCTGGCTTTAAAATCCCTTAGCCAGGCATTCAAGGCCCTGGTGAGCCAGTCCTCAGCTATGGCTCCATCCTCATCTCTCCCCTCCCTCTCCACCAGCCTGTGCTCTGGCCCCAGCAAGCTCCACAGAATCTTGGAGTATATCAGGTAGCTTCCTGATTCTGGCTAAGCACCATGTAAAAGTGGGTTTCCATGGAACCCTGACACCATGCCCTGGCTTCAAAGATTCACTTAGCAAGTTCAATAAAGATGCCCCCTGACCACCCCTTCCTGATCCAGCCACAGCTCACTCTCCAGGGGGTCAGCAGGCTTGGCAAAGACTCTGGAGGTTCTCTTCGCAGGCTGGACTCTTCTTACTGAGTGGGTGAGGATCGTCTGCCTCCCTGAGGAACAGAAGAACAGCTAAGTGAGAAACCAGGCCTCAAAGTTACAGGGGCTTCTTAAGATGCAGGGGAGCAGGATGATGCAGTGGCTGGTGCATGAACCCTTGGTATGGGTCCAAATCCCACTCTGCTACTTACTGCTGGACAACCTCAGAAAAGCTTTTTTCCTGTAAGTGTGTTTCCCCATGAAATAGGGATGTGTTAATAATCACCACATTGGCTCGGCGCCTGTGGCTCAAGCAGCTAAGGCGCCAGCCACATACACCTAAGGTGGTGGGTTCGAATCCCCAGCCCGGGCCCGCCAAACAACAATGATGGCTGCAACCAAAAAATGGCCAGGCATTGTGGTGGGCGCCTGTAAGTCCTAGCTACTTGGGAGGCTGAGGCAGGAGACTCGCTTGAGCCCAGGAGTTGGAGGTTGCTGTGAGCATGATGCCATGGCACTCTACCAGGGGGATAGCTTGAGGCTCCGTCTCAAAAAAAAAAAAATAATAATAATAATCACCACATCATAGGGTTCTGGTGCGTTACTCAGGACAGTAGAGAATGTAAAGGGATCTGGCATGTGTTCATGCTCAGTGAATGGTAATTCCCTTTCACTCTTGCTCTAGAAATGGCTCATCAGCTGCTGCTGAGCAGCCACAGGTCTGAGGCTCTTGCTTTGGCATGTGGATCTATCCATGGCAGAACAGACCTTTCTTTTCCTCCTCTGTAAAATGGAGATATTAGTTCCCCCCTCACAGGGTGATTCACTTGGCATAAGGATTCCGTAAGATAAAACGTGACCATCTCTGAGGTACACGTAGATTGAGAGTGTGGGCTTCTGAGGCTCTGCCACTTCCTCTGTGTCCCTAAGCTACTTAGCCCATTGGACCCCATGTACTCTCATAAAATGAGGATGGGACAGGCACAATGGCTCATGCTTGTAATCCTAGCACTCTGGGAGGCTGAGGCAGGAGGATCCCTTGAGCACAGGAGTTTGAGACCACCCTAAACAAACCAGACCCCATCTCTACTTCAAATAGAGATTAGCTGGGGATTATGGTAGGCACCTAGAGTCCCAGCTACTCAGGAGGCTAAGGCAGGAGGATGGCTTGAACCTCAGAGTTTGAGGTTGCTGTGAGGTAGGTTGAGGCCATGGCACCCTGGCCTGGGCAACAGAGTGAGGCATTAGCTAAATAAATAAATAAGGATAATAATAGTTCCTGCCTCAGAGGATTGTGGGGATTGAGTAAACTCATTTATAAAACATACCTAGCTCATAGTGTATGATGAATAAGTGTTAGGAATTCCCTTTAGCTCAAAGTCTGGAACAATAGATGGCTATTTACCTTTCCTTGGCAAAGTTCTGCTTTACGAGTCCCTTTCTCCTATAAAAGACTCATATGGTCTAACTGGGGCAGTGGTCCTCAATTTTCTGACACCAGGCTGGCAAGGTGTACCCAAGGATGGGTTCTGGGTCATGAGGCCATAGGTAATGCCAGCCCTACCCACCCTGGAGGCTGAATTGGGGGCTCCAGGATGGGAAGGAGAAAGGAAAGCAGAGAGCAGCTAAAGCTTTAACAGGCAGTTAGCTCTTGTGCCAGGAGCCAAATCAAACTCTCTATGCTGCTTAATTGGGGTGGTAGGAGCTCTTTTAATCAAACTAATCTGATTTCCCCTCAGATGGCTGAATGTTAATCATCTTTTCAGACAGCAGCTGTCAGGGTGGAGAGAGCAAGGCAGGAGGCAGGCACACACTGAAGTTGGCTAGAGAACCAGACAGCTTTTGTTCTCACATCTGTGGTTGCAAATCCTGCAGGGCGTATAGTTTTCAAAGAGGGTTTTGAGCATTTTTTTTTCCTTTACCTGAGTTTGTGGTTAGAAATCAGGACAGGAAGGAGAGGTGGGAGAGAGCATTCAGAGTAGTGCTGGGGGCTCTGATGCTTCGCTTAGATGCCTCAAGAAGCCAGCAGCTCTGCCAAATTCTTTCTACCTGTTTCTTCCAAAGTGCAGTGTTACCAGAGGATGGGGTTAGAGGACAAGGAGACCGGAAGGGGTTCTGGTGTGTCTGTGAAATTTGGCTGCAGCATCTAAATGAAATTGAGCTATAGTTTGGAAGATTTTCATAAAACTAAAGTAGACCAAACTCCAAACAGGATTCTGAGAACTCAGTGATCTCCTGCAATTCTCTTTTGCTTTGGCTGCTAGGAAACTCAGAGCTAAATTTAGTACTCGAGGCAGCAACCTTCTCACCTTTTTTCCTCTCCCTGAATGACTTTTATCCCCGTCATCATTTATAAAGTTCTGTCCTGTGCATTTTAATATTGGGAACTATCTCAAGTTCAGGGACAAAATAAGCAGGGTATAAATTATGAATAAATCCATAAATTGGCCTCAGGTCTTAAGGCTATTGCTGTGCCTTAAGGCAGATGCATACTTTAGTCCCAGACCAGACATGACTTCACTGTGGCAAGTGGAAGCTAGCAGATACTTAGCCTATACCCAACACAGAAGTGACTTCCAGGATCAGGAAGGAGAACACCCAGGCCTTGGTCCCCACCATCTTTCCCCCAGCCCCCTGGGCAACGTGGCAGGAGGTGGGTGAAGGTGATTCACAGAGTCAGCTGTCTCTGGAACGTGATCCCCTGAGAAATTTCTCAGATCCAGTGACCTGAAAAGAAACAAAGCTTATTAGGTTCCACATTTCTGCGTCACCTATTATGGCTTGAGCAGAAATTTTTCTTGACCTGTCAAGGATGGAAAGGTGCACAGAATAAAGCCCTGAGGGAATGATGTGTGAAACTAGGCCCCTCGGGAGGTACAGAGGCTTGGAATCTGAGTTCAAATGAGGCACACCTGGGTCCCAACCCTGGGTATAAGCTTTGGATGGAGATGGTGCACAGGGAGCATCATGATAAGAGGGTTCTTGTCAATGAGGAGAGCCTACGCTCACTGGTAGCAACCTCTAGGTGACTCACTTACAAGATCAGGACTTGGGGAATCATTTGCTTTACTACCCTTTGGTGGGCTTACATTCTTGCACAGGGAGCTACATACTAAGGCAGTGATGCCCTGGCCCCAACTCCAGTGGCCCCTCATGAGGCAGGCTGGAGGGCCCAGATGCCTTTGACACACCACCTCCATGAACACATTCCCAGATGTGCACGGGCTACAGCTGGAACACATTTCTGGCCTGTTTGTTTGGGGCCTGGCTGGGAGTTACAGAGCCAGGAGCCAGTTGAAGAGCACAGAGGGGATGCGTTGCAAGAGGCTGGGGCTCCCCAGCAACTACTGAGAGTGGGTTAGGTGATATGGGAGTGGGGAGGGAAAGCAGGGCTGTCCGTGAGGGCGAGGAAGCACAGGGTGTGGCACATGGCCCAGGCTCCAGCTCAGCAAGACATGTTTATCTCTCCCCAGAGCTCCATCCAGTCCAGAATCTGACTAGTTCCTGGAGATTCAAGAGTGGTTCCTTTCAACCTCCAAAGTCTGGGGTGTGGTAGGAAAGGGAAGATTCTTCCTTTTGGGGGAAAAAAAGACCCTCCAACACTTGGAGAGCTCAAGGGAAGAACAAACCAATCCCACATTGCAGACCCTGCACCCCTTGAACCACTAGCCCCAGTCTTAGTTCGAGAACCACCTGTTTCTCAGATGAACGAGCAGAGTCAGGGGAGACCCCAAAGGTCTCCAGCTAATGCATGTCTTACCCCCAGCTCCTGAGGCCTGAGTAGAGAGCTGAGCAGTCCGCAGGCCTGCACAGTGCTCAGCCTGAGCCTGCTGGAGTGAGAGACCAAGGTGGCCTGAGACACCCTGTGGAAAAACCATTTCCCATCTGGCAGCCCACAGAGGTTTCTCAGCATCCCGGTCATTTCCTCGCATATGCCCTGTCGGCTAGGCTCCGCATCCCACACTCCTGAGAACTCTTGGACAAAGCAGACTGGCTGACGGCTGGGATAAAGCAGGGTGCCCAGAGGTATAGCGGCTCTAAGTGGAACCGTTTGGGGGTTCCTGAACTCAGGTTGGAGAGGGAGAGGAGTTTGGGCCAATGGGGGGGGGAGGAAAATTTCAAAGTAGAAAAGAAGTCTTCTCTGTGGGAGATAAGAGGGGTCAGCCAGCAAAAAAAGGAATAGGGGAGGTCAGGGGAGGGCAGGAGGGGTTGAGTTCAGCAGTGGGGTGCAGGAGAGCTTGAGCTCAGCAGATGTGGGTGAGGGGAACAGGAGAGGAGCTCACCAGCGTCCTGAGCAGAACTCCTTGGCTTGGGGTCCAAGTCTTCGCCTCTCCAGCAGTCCAGCCTCCAGCCTTTTATAGCGCAGCTGGTGGCTCAGCCGGTGGCAGCCAGCCAGGGGAAGCGGCAGGGAAACCAGATCTGAGCATGAGCCACCTCCTCTCCTCCCCACATCCCCCGCAGCTCACAGAGGCCAGCGTTTTGTGTCCAGATCCTTAGGGGAGATGCTGCAGGGCCTGGTGATGGGCCAGGTGGGCAGCTGTCTGGGCTCCACAGGCCAAAGCAGAGAGACCAATGTCCTGGAGCAGCCCTGGAAGGGACTGAGAGGAATTCTTCATCTGGGCAGTGTGTCATGGCTCAGAGGACAGTGCGCTCTGGACCAAGCTTTGCTTGCTGCTCCCCCACGGTCCCCTGGCCCCAGCCTGCCTATGCAGAGAAAGGAGTTTGCTGGTCTTAACACATACTGCGAACTGTCTCAGGCACGCAGGCCACCTTGGCCTCTCAGCAGAGTGTGTCTGGTCTGAGTTGGGCAACTCCTCAACTTCTCCAGCCTCTGAGGGAGCATTCAGAGAACCACCAAAAGACTGAGGCACTAATGAATGATGGGGCACAGGATGCCACTTGGTGAGAACAGCTCTTCCTTGCCCCTCCCCAACTCCATCTAGATGTCTGCCTATACACAATGGGGCCCCGGGCCCCAGTCCCCAGGGTGTGGACTCCTCTGAGACCCTGCCAGATGCTCCCGTGTGTACCTGTGTGCGATACACGTCTGACTTCAGGTATGGGCATCCAGCAGCATAGCCACAGCCAGCCTTACCCACAGGTGGCGCAAGCAGCTGCCTGTGCTTTGGGGTTTCACACCCTGCCCCCATGGCCCCTCCCACATGAGGTTGTCTGTTTCCACAGGCAGTGACTGTCTAATTTTAGCATGCATTAGATTCACCTGCAGGACTGTTAAAACAACAGATTTCTAACCACACACGTAGTTCCTGATTCGGTTGGGCCTGAGACTTTGCATTTCTAGCAAGCTGCCAGGTGATATATTGATGCTGCTGGTTCAGGGGCCACATTACTAGTCATGAGGATAGAGTTCCAATTGAAGGAAGAAGAGAAAAGAGTGTATTAGGGACTTGCCTCATGTCACAGGCAACCTGGGATGGGCTTCCTGCCTCATGCCAACAGCTAGGAATGGAGGCTTGGCCCTATGGCCGTCTGTACCAGGGCCAGCTCATTTTTTCCAAATACATACCCTCATTTTTTTTTTTTTTTTGAGACAGAATCTCACTATGTCACCCTCAGTAGAGTGATGTGGCATCACAGCTCACAGCAACCTCAAACTCTGGGGCTGAAACAATTATCTTGCCTCAGCCTCCCAAGTAGCTGGGACTACAGGCGCCTGCCACAATGCCTGGCCATTTTGTTGTTGTTGTTGTAGTTGTTATTGTTGTTTGGCAAGCCTGGACTGGGTTTGAACCCGCCAGCCCTGGTGTATGTGGCCAGCACCCTAGCCACTGAGCTATAGACGCCAAGCTATATATACCCTCATTGAGCTATTATTTGGGGCAGACTCTAGACTAGGCAGTGGGAAGTCATAAGAAAAGAAATGCACCCTTACACTCAAAGAAAAGAGCCTTGGCCAGGCACGGTGGCTTGAGCCTGTATTCCTAACACTTTGAGAGGTTGAAGCAGGTGGATCGCTTGAGCTCAGAGTTCAAGACCAGTGTAAGCAAGAGTGAGCCCCCTGACTCTACTAAAAATAGAAAAACTAGCTGGGTGTTGTGGCAGGCGCCTATAGTCCCAGCTACTTGGGAAGCTGAGGCAAGAGGATTGCTTGAGCCCAAGAGGATTGCTGAGGCAAGAGGATTGTTGTGAGGTATGAGGGTGCCATGATACTTTACCCCGGGCAACAGAGCAAGACTCCATCTCAAAAAAAGAGAGAGAGAGAGAGAGAAAAGAGCCTCACATGGAAATTGTCCCATAGTGCAACAGAACAGACCCTGTGCCAGAGAACTCTGTGTGTGTGTGTGTGTGTGTGTGTGTGTGTGTGTGCCTTTCTCTGTGTGTATATACCTGTGGATGTTCTGTATATGTCTTGTCCTTTCCATGTATCTGCATAAGCAAGGGAGCTCTGTTTTCTCTGAGCATCTCCCTGGACAGCACCTGTTGGGGTGTTGGGGAAGAGAGTGTGGTTTGGGAAAGATGGTGAGCAGCAACAGCCCCCAGAGAGACATGGGGCACAGATCTGGTTTGCTTTTTCCCGTGGAGCTGTTGGCCCATAGGCCTTGTAGCTGGCCCCAGTCTGGTCCAGTTTGTCAGAGCCAAGCCATGAAGCAGCTTCTGCCATGGCTTTGACAGCTGATGTCTAAAGTGAGTGAGGCCCAAGTGAACTCTGCTGGTCCCAGGCATAGACAAACAGAGCCACACAAGCCAGATAAAAGAACGGGAGAAAAACAGGAATTTGGGGATCAGAAGCCTAGTCCTGGCTCCGTTGCTGATTCTGGTGTGTGACCTTGGACTAGCAGTAACCCAAGCAACTCTGAGCCTCAGTGTACCGACTTGTATAACAGGAGTTTGGGCTGAGTGAGCTTACAGGCTCCTGTCAGCTCTGGGATGGAAAAGTTGGGGAACATACAGATGATCTTCAACTTACAATGAGGCTGTGTCCCAAAAACTTTATCATAAAGTGAAAATGTCATAAGTGGTTTTTTTGTTTGTTTGTTTTATTTTGGAAACTGAGTCTCAAGCTGTCACCCTGAGTAGAGTGCCCTGACATCCTACCTCACAGCAACCTTAAACTCTTGGGCTCACGCGATCCTCTTGCCTCAGTTTTTCTATTTTTAGTAGAGATGAGGTCTCGCATTTTGCTCAGGTTAGTCTCAAACCCGTGAGCTCAAACTGTTCATCTCCCACGGCCTCCCAGAGTGCTAGGATTACAGGCATGAGCCACTGCACCCAGCTGAAAATGTCCTAAGTTGACAATGCATTTAATCCACCTAACCTATGAACATCATAGCTTAGTCTCACGTATCTTAAATGTGCTCAGAACACTTGTCAGATGGGCAAAATCATCTGA
The DNA here is from genome assembly GCF_000181295.1 of Otolemur garnettii. NCBI lineage: Eukaryota > Metazoa > Chordata > Mammalia > Primates > Galagidae > Otolemur > Otolemur garnettii. Next base: position 17,601,650 of record NW_003852406.1, read on the forward strand.
CACAAGCCTAATTTATAATAATGTGTTAGATATCTCATGGAATTTGTTGAATACTGTACTGAAAATGAAAATCAGCATCACTGTATGAGTACTTGAAATAGGCCTTCTACTGACTGGGTTGAAAAATTATAACTCAGACCATGTAAGTCAGGGACTGTTGGTACTGACAGCAAACATAGCAGGGAGGAGAAAATGGAAGAAATGACAGCTCCAAGGATTCTGGCCAGAGCAGAGACCAGAGCAGCAATATGACCATTGAGGTTGGGTAAGGAGACCAAGATAAATAAGAGAGGAAAGTGGGGGTAGGTAAACCAGAGGGCCAGAACACCAAGGGCAGGGCAATCAGCTATTCTCTGAGACCTTCACTTTATAGAACACTAGGGTAATAAAAGAGGCCTCCCCATCTTCTTTTTTTGTAGTGGAAGGCAGGGAACCCTATAGGGTAAGAGTTTGGCAAAGTGGAGCCCTTTTAGGTCAGCATTCCTGCCCACCTCGCTTTGCTCAGCCCAGCACTCACACTGAGGCCCCATTTGCCTCACTCTAAGTGGCCACTGGGTATTGGCATGGTTGGTACAGGGCTGAGGGACGGTGAGCTGGAATCTCTGGGTTCCACTTACAGCCTTGCCATTTGTGTCCCTCTACCTTATATCCTACTCTGTCCCATACTCCCACCAGAGTCCTTTCCTGTCCCCCAGAGGGACTGAGCTATATGACCTGCACAGTGCTAAACGTAGAGAACATGAGCCTACACTGACCCTCTCCTTCCAGGACTCCTCTGAGGGAGAGGCTACTGCTATCTTCAGCCTTGACCCCAGGATAGAGAGAGCTTTGGCCTCGGTCTAGACTTGGCCATAGGTCTAGATTTGGCCTCGGTCTAGTCTTGGCCATAGGTCTAGACTATTTAAGGCCTGGATGTGCCTCAGTCACAAGTGGGCATCTGGAGTTTCTGTAGGCCAGTTATGTCTAAAGCAGCTCCTAGCCCTTGCCTAGAACACACTGGAAACCCATCAATCACTCCCACCCCAACCCAGAGGATTGAGAGACTTAGAGTCCAGTTTAGCTGTGCCATCTGTGACCCAAGCCTATGGTGAAGGTTCCCAGCCTGCCATGGAGAAAGGAGCTTGGGAATAGTGTGAAGGGTCTGACATGATCTTGGTGGCTCCAGAGGAGGATGCCCTGTCTCTAATGCTCCCTGGACTCCCCCTCTTCCTGTTGCTGCTCCTGTGGCTTGAGGACGCTTTGCATGTTTGGGTGGGAAGAGCCAGTTGATGATCTTGGGGACTTTGGCTGTAACTGTCAGGAGATGCCTGGGAGCCCAGAGACCCAGAGTTCAAGGTAGTGAGGGCCTCACTCTCTGACAAAGTTGCTCTCCTCCCTCTCCTGGGTACTGTCTGTCACAGTCCTACCTCTCTCTGCGCCTTTATAATTTTATCCCCCAGGTTACCATCTTGAAATACAGTCCTTCCTCCTCATCAGTGTGCATATCCCCATCTTTCAAAGCCCGGTCTCAGTGTCCTCCCTGCAACCCTCTCTGACTACTCAGACCTTATTTCATTCTCAGGTCTTAGATAATAATAATGTTCAGTCACACATAGATGGCACATTCATGGTGTTTGTCTCATCTTCAGTTTCATAGCCAGTCTGTGAGGTGAGAATGATCATGCCCATTCTACAGAGGGAGAACTGAGGCTCAGAAAGGTGAAGTCACTCAGATATAGTAAGTCTTCAGCTCCAACTTGCCACTGGGAACCAGGGATCTAACATAAACCTTGTCATGAGACCCTTAGCTCAGAGGACCCACCATGGAAATCACACTCCAACTATTAGCTTATTAGTGAGAACATCCTGGAACAATCTGGCCTATCTGCCTGGCACACACACACCCTGCTTCCTGTACATACAACAATTCTAAAGATGTTTCCATCTCTAACTTGATTCAGCTTTCTATATCATGCTGTGGTGGATTAAATATGACCACAAATTCTTTTTTTTTTTTTTTTTTTTTTGAGACGGAGCCTCAAGCTATCCCCCTGGGTAGAGTGCCATGGCATCACGCTCACAGCAACCTCCAACTCCTGGGCTCAAGCGAGTCTCCTGCCTCCGCCTCCCAAGTAGCTGGGACTACAGGCGCCCGCCACAGCGCCTGGCCATTTTTTGGTTGCAGCCATCATTGTTGTTTGGCGGGCCCGGGCTGGGGATTCGAACCCGCCACCTTAGGTGTATGTGGCTGGCGCCTTAGCCGCTTGAGCCACAGGTGCCGAGCCGACCACAAATTCTTTACCACTCTTCTATTATGACATGAAGTCTTTTCATGCCTTCGATGTGGCTTTATGACTTGCTTTGAAAGAAGTATGGTAGGAGTGATGTACAAGGTTTAGCTCAAGATGCCTTGCAGCTGCTGTCTTTACTATCTTTGAACACTGTCTACCATAAAAGGAAGTCAATCTATCCTACTGGAGGATGAGAGACCATTTGGCCGTTTGGATTAGAACTGAGGCCCCCAGTCAATAGCCAGCCATGTCAGTAAGGCCAGTTTGAACTTCCCACCCCAGCAGTTAATCTTACTGAACCCAGGGGAAACTGGCAGAGGAATGGCCCAGAACCATGACAAATAATACATCATTGTTTTAAAACTGCAGAGTTCTGGGGTGGTTTGTTATGCTGCAATAAATAACTGACCTACACACTAACAGGTCTTTCAGTTGCTAGTGACAAAAGCAGAACTCAGATCAGTTCAAGCAGAAAAGGATGGTTCTTATGACTGAAATCCTGAGAAAAGTTTGATCCAGGTACTCAGCCAATGCCATCAGAACTGTTCTCTTTTCATATCTCAACCGCTTCCTCTGAGATGGCTTTATTCTCAAGGAAGCCATAGCAATCTGTATTTTCCAAAGATGGTTGCAATAGTATCTCATGTTCTTCTACAATGTGACTACACTACTTACTCCACCATCAAGAGATAGAGGCTGATTTCCCTTCCCTTAAATCTGAGTTGGCCTCATGACTTGCTTGTAACCATGAGGCTAAGGTAGGCTTCTAAGGCTAGCTCAAAAAAGGTCATGCAGCCTCCACCTGGATCTCTTGGGAGATTTGCTCTTGGGAAAGCTGCTGCTATGTAATAAGTCTAACTACCTTAAGACCACCACATTGAGAGGCCTGGTGCAGGTGCTTTGGTCAATAGTTCCAGGTGAACCCAGCCTTCCAGCCATTACTATCAAGGTACCAGATGTATGAGTGAAACTATCAAGATGGTAACCTGGGGAATAAAATTATAAAGGCACAGAGAGGACTTTGACAGACTACCTAGGAGAAGGAAGAGAGCAACTTGAGGCCCTCACTACCCTGAACTCTGGGTCTCTGGGCTCCCAGGCAACTCCTGACAGTTACAGCCAAGGTCCCCAAGATCATCAACTGGCTTTTCCCACCCAAACATGCAAAGCCTCCTTAGGCCACAGGGGCAGCAGTAGGAAGAGGGGGAGTCCAGGGAGCATTAGAGACAAACCAGCCTATCCATCACTTGAGTGTCACTCAGTGGCCTCAATCCATGCTACAAAAAGCAGAATTAGCCAGTCAAATCCTTCATGAAATCCTGACCTACATAATCAGTATGGTATAATTAAACGGTTGTCATTTAAGCCACTGAGATTTGGGGTAGTTTGTTACATAGCAACAGTAACTGAAATGGAGGCTAACTCCCTTGCTACATCTCCCACTAGGCTCCCTCCCAACCATCTCAAATCCCCAGCGGAAAGACCATCTCTTCCCCAATTGTCCCAGCATAAGTCCTGGGAAAGGTTCTCACTGGCCCATTCCTGACCCAGTTTCTATAACCATGGGGGTGTAAAGCTCTGATTCTCCCATTTCTGGAGCCAGGAGTAGATCATTCCCCTCAGGATCCCATGTACTGAGTTTTCCCCAAGGAAGGTTGTGGTGTTCTCACCAAAATCAAGAAGAATGGAAGCTAGGAAGTAAAAAATTAAATGTTCCCACTGAAAACACAACCACAAAATCAAGCAGCCCAGCTGGGCTAGGTGGGTCACACCTGTATTCCTTGTAGTCTGGGAGGCCGAGGCAGGAGGATTGCTTGAGGCTAAGAGTTTGAGACCAGACTAAGCAAAGCGAGACCCTGCCTCTACTAAAAATAGAAAAATTAGTTGGGTATGGTGGCATGTGCCTGTAGTCCCAGCTCCTCAAGAAGTTGAGGCAGGAGGATCGCTTGAGCCCAAGAGTTTGAGGTTACAGTGAATTATGATGCTGCTATTTCACTCCAGCATGGGCAATAGAGTGAGAGTCTGTCTCAAAAAACAAACAAACAAAAAGTGTCCCTTTCCCAGAAAGAATCTACCAAAAATGTCTCTGACTATTGACCTCAATATCAAGAATTGAGAGCCATGATATGAAGAGACCACTTTGTTAGTTGTCAACTTTAGAGTTTAGGCACCATTTGTTCTATTACAAGCCCACCCATGTATAACCCCTTTCTAGCTTGTAAACATAATCAACATACTCCACTTGAACTGAGCAAAAATGAACCAACTGTAATAACAATTCCAAATTAGCAAACAGGAAAAAAAGAAAGAAACTTCCAGAACCACACATGCCACTCTAGTTGCTGCATATCCTGAGGCCTGCGGGTCAGCACTGCATCTCATAAGTGTGTGATTACTCAGCATCAGTTACAGGTGGGAGAAATGTACCAAACAAACATGTCCAGTAGAGCCCTCCATCCTCTGCTTACCACAGCATCTTCCTCAAGCTTAAAACAGGGTCTCCTCAGGGTCTCTGATGAATTCTCCGCAGTCAGGACGTTATGGTTACACAGAGCAACTATGGTGCTTGCTGTACTGATCACAATGTGTTTACAACCCCCCTAAAGTCCCCAGTGCTTTCACAGCTGACTATGGAATTCTTACTATGTTACCACGATGTTCAACTAGCTTACCATGGTGTACTCACTGTCCATAGTGTCCTCACCACACTTCGTTTTTTCTTTTATATTTTGAAAGGAGGTCTCACTCTGTTGCTCAGACTGAAGTGGTGTGTTCATAGCTCACTGCAACCTTAAACTCCTGGGCTCAAGTGATACTCTCAACCTCAGCTTCTGGAGTAGCTAGGACTACAGACACATACCATCATGCCTGGCTAATTTTCATTTTCTAAATTTTCTGTACAAATAGGGTCTTGCTATGTTGCCCAGACTACCTCCAACTCCTGGCTTCAAGTGCCTCAGCCTCCCAAAGTACTGGGATTACAGGCATGAGGCACCACAACCAGCCTTCGCCACATTTTTTATAGTTTGCTCACACCTAGTGATGTTGTAGTGTTGACTGCGAGGACCACTGAGCTCATATTCTATATGTGGACATTGCAGTGTGGGTGCAGTGTCCCCTGTATTTCCCGCAAACATCCACGTTCACAATTTTGTATAGGATTAAGGAGTATACACTCACCGGAGGGTCATCTCAAGAGTGCTCACACTCTCCTAACTATTCACACTCACCGTGATGTGTGCGCCCTTGTTCTAAAGCACGAGCTCACCCATGCACCTATCAGACTCTGCTGCTCTGCTTCCCATGACCCAAGGTCTCTTTCCATGACGCCCCCAGGAAGTCCCAGATGGGTCTGGGTGTGGTATGGCTCTAGCTCTGACCAAGATGCTGGCAGCCCAGAAGAGCCTGCAGCAGTGACGGGGGCGGCCTTGGGAAGGGATGAGGTGAGGTGGATGCTGGGTAGATGCCCTCTCCAGCTGTATGGTCTCCAGAAACATCGCTGTTTTATTGGCTAGAAAGAACAGCTGTGGAAAGTTGCGTGTAAGGAGCCTCTCTCTTTCCAAGCAGAATCATTTGCCCACACAGCACCTGGGCCATAAGGGACTCAAATCCCTTCTCCGGGTCACCTCCAGGACTCTAGCACAAGGAAGGGAAATTGGAGGTTAGAAAGGTTGGGCTGTCTCTTGGTAACCAGGCTAAAACAGATGGCATGAGACAGAGGAATAGAAGTAAACGTCTGACCTTGCACAGACCACTCTTAGTTCGTTTGCCTTCGGTTCCCAGAAGCTAAGCAGTCTTCAGTGTGGCTGAGTCAAACAATGTTTTCCCTACCAGAAAAGAGCTTCAGGGACAGAATGTTGGGCAGTGACAGGGAAAATGCAGAAAGATGAGAAAGAATTTGAATTCCACCCACAATTTTTAAAAATTGAAATATAATTTTCATGCTGGAAAATTTACCTGTTTGAATGTTCTATGATTTTTGGCAAATACACACAATCATGTAACCACCATCACAATAAAACTATAAAATATTTTCATTAAAGCTTCACGCAGTGGCAGTATCATAGCCAATGAGTGAAGTTATCCAAGGTGCAATTATTGCTAATTGAAAACTTTTCCTGGCTCAGTGCCTGTGGCTCAAGTGGCTAAGGCGCCAGCCACTTACACCTAAGGTGGCGAGTTCAAATCCAGCCCAGGCCTGCCAAAACAATAATGACAGCTGCAACCAAAATATAGCCGGGCGTTGTAGCGGGCGCCTGTGGTCCCAGCTACTTGGGAGGATGAGGCAGGAGACTTGCTTGAGCTCAGGAGTTGGAGGTTGCTGTGCGCTGTGATGCCACGGCACTCAACCCAGGGGGATAGCTTGAGGCTCTGTCTCAAAAAAAAAAAAAAAGAAAACTTTTCCCAATACCTGACCATGACAACCTGAAATATAGTGGGCAATGGAAATTGTTGACAGTCTCTATGGAGATTGAGGGGGGAATGAAAGCAAAAATTTCATAACCTCAGAAGTTTCCTTTGTAGTCCACTCCTGTCTCCTCCCCAGTCACTGGCAGCCATTGATCTTTCCCCTGGAGTTTAGCTGTTTTGAAAATGTCCCTTAAATGGATCATATTGTATAAGATTTTGATTTTTATTGTTTTTTGTTAGAGACAGAGTCTCGATTTATCACCCTTCGTAGAGTACTGTGGCATCACAGCTCACAGCAACCTCCAACTCCTGGGCTTAGGCAATTCTCTTGCCTCAGCCTCCCAAGTAGCTGGGACTAAGGCACCTGCCACAACGCCCAGTTATTTTTTTATTGCAGTTTGGCCGGGGCCGGGTTTGAATCCGCCACTTTCAGTATATGGGGCCAGCTACTCACTGAGCCACAGGCGCCGCCCTAAGTGAGGTTTTGAGTCTACTTTCTTTTACTCAGTATAACCATCCATGTTGTGTGTAGCAATATGTATTCCTTTTTATTGCTGAGTAGTATCCATTGTACCTATGTACCATGGTTTGTTTATCCATCTCCCAACTGAAGACATGTGGGTTATTTTCTTTTCTCTAGTTTTTAGTAATTTCATTTTAGCTGTAAATGTTTGCATAGAGGTTCTGTATCAATATGCTCATCATTTTTGGGTGGTAAACACTTAGGAGTGGGGTTATATGGTAAATGTATGTCCAACTTTATAAGAAATCACTAAACTATTTTCCAGAGTGTCTGTGTGAATTACATTCCCACCAGCAAGGTATGAGAGTTCTAGCTGCTCAACATCCTCATCTGCCCAGGTGCGTTGGCTCATGCCTGGAATCCTAGCGCTTTGGGAGGCCGAGGTGTGAACATTGCTTGAGCTCAGGAGTTTGAGACTAGCTTGAGCAAAGTGAGACCCTGTGTTTACCCAAAATAGAAAAACTAACCCTGTGTTGTGGTGCACGCTTGTAGTCCTAGTTACTTGAGAGGCTGAGGCAAGAGGATGGCTCAAGCCCAAGAGTCTGAGGTTGCTGTGAGCTATGATGCCACAACACTCTACTCAGCGTGACAGAGTCTCTGCCTCAAAAAAAAAAAAAAACCAGGCTGGGCATGGTGGCTAACGCCTGTAATCCTAGCACTCTAGGAAGATGAGATGGGTGAATTGCCTGAGCTCACAGGTGGGAGACCAGCCTGAGCAAGAGCAAGACCCTGCCTCTAAAAATATCTGGGTGTTATGGCGGGTACCTGTAGTCCCAGCTACTTGGAAGGCTGAGGCAAGAGAATCACTTGAGCCCAGGAGTTTGAGCTTGCTGTGAACTATGATGCCAAAGCACTGTACCAAGGATGACAAAATGAGACTCTGTCTCAAAAAAAAAAGGAGGAATTTCAGGATCTTCATCTGCACCTGATATTGTCAAGGTTTTATGTTGGAGTCTTTCTTAATCATTTTATTGGGTGTGCAGTGTGATTTCATTGTGGTTTCAATTTGTATTTTCCTAAAGACCAATCATGTTGAGTATCTTACTTGCCATTCATGTATCCTCTTTGATGAAGTATCAGGTCAAATATTTTGCCCATTTTGTAACTGAATTATTTGTTTTCTTATTATTGAGTTTTACATGTACTTTATTTATGTATGTATTTATTTTGAGGCAGAGTCTCCCTTTGTTGCCCTTGGCAGAGTGCCATGGCATCACAGCTCACAGCAACCTCAAATTCTCAGGTTCAAGTAATTCTGTTGCCTCAGCCTCTCGAGTAGCTGGGACTACAGGCACCTGCCACAATGCCCAGCTATTTTTAGAGGCGAAGTCTTGCTCTAGCTCAAGCTGGTCTCGAGCCCATGAGCTCAGGCAATCCATCCGCCTCAGCCTCCCAGAGTGCTAGGATTATAGGCATGAGCCACTGTGCCTGGCCCACATGTACTTTATTTTTTTTTTATTAAATCATAACTGTGGGGTGGCACCTGTGGCTTAAAGGAGTAGGGGGCCAGCCCCATATGCTGAAAGTGGCAGGTTCGGCTCGGCGCCTGTGGCTCAAGCGGCTAAGGCGCCAGCCACATACACCTAAGGTGGCGGGTTTGAATCCAGCCTGGGCCGCCAAACAACAATGATGGCTGCAACCAAAAAATAGTCAGGCGTTGTGGTGGGCGCCTGTGGTCCCAGCTACTTGGGAGGCTGAGGCAGGAGACTCGCTTGAGCCCAGGAGTTGGAGGTTGCTGTGAGCTGTGCCACAGCACTCTACCCAGGGGGACAGCTTGAGGCCCTGTCTCAAAAAAGAGAAAGTGGCAGGTTCAAATCCAGCCCCAGCCAAAAACTGCAAAAGAAAAAAAAAAACACCATAACTGTGTACCTTGATGCATTTATGGGGTTCAGTGTACTGATTTGATATACAATGTGAAATGCTTACATTGAACTGATTAACACATCCATCACAATTATATTTTTCTTAATAGTTTTGAAATGTATCATTGCATCATGTACATTCGGTGAAGTCCCCCCCAAACCCTCCCCCCTCTTGCTTCCCCCTTCCCTTCCCCTCTCTCTCCCCTTCCCTTCTGCTTTCTAGACTACAGTTACTTTTTACCATTTGTATGAATGTGTAGGTGCTTATATATTGATTTCACAACAGTATTGAGTACATTGGATAATTTTTTTTCCATTCTGAGATACTTTGCTAAAAAGAATATGTTCCAGCTCCATCCAGGTAAACACAAAAGATGTGAAGACACCATCTTTTTATGGCTGCATAGTATTCCATGGTGTACATATACCACAATTTGTTAATCCATTCATGGGTCGATGGGTACTTAAGCTGTTTCCATGTCTTGGTGATTATGAATTGGGCTGCAATAAACATTCTGGTGCAAATGTCTTTGTTGTAAAATTATTTTTGATCATCTGGGTATCTACCTAGTAGAGGAATTGCAGGATCGAATGGTTGGTCTACCTTTAGTTCCTTGAGTATTCTCCAAACTTCTTTTGCAAAGGGTCATATTAGCTTGCATTCCCACAAGCAGTGTAGAAGTGTTCCCTTCTCTCCACATCCACGCCAACATCTGTAGTTTTGGGATTTTGTGATGTGGGCTAATCTTACTGGAATTAGATGATACCTCAAAGTGGTTTTGATTTGCATTTCTCTGATGATTAAGGATGATGAGCATTTTTTCATGTGTTTATATGCCATATGCCTGTCTTCTTCAGAGAAGTTTCTGTTCAAATCTCTTGCCCACATAGAAATGGGCTTTTTTGTTCTTTTCTTATTGATTCGTTTGAGTTCTCTGTGGATTCTAGTTATCAGACCTTTGTTGGAAGCATAACCTGCAAAAATCTTCTCTCATTCCGAAGGTTGTCTTTGCTTTACTTACTGTGCTCTTAGCTGTGCAAACGCTTTTTAGTTTGATCAGATCCCAGTAATGTATTTTTGGTGTTGCTTCAGTTGCCCAGGGGGTCCTCCTCATAAAGTATTTTCCCAGGCCAATTTCTTCAAGTGTTTTCCCTGCACTCTCTTCTAGTATTTTTATAGTTTCATGTCTTAAGTTTAAATCTTTTATCTAGTGAGAATCAATTTTTGTTAATGGTGAAAGGTGAGGGTCCACTTTCAGTCTTCTATAGTTCGACAGCCAGTTCACCCAGCACCATTCGTTAAAGAGGGAGTCCTTCCCCCTGTGAATGTTTTTGATAGGCTTGTCGAAGATCAAATGACCATAAGTGGCTGGGTTCATCTCTTGGTTCTCTATTCTGTTCCACACATCAGCCTCTCTAGTTTTGTGCCAGTAGCACATGTACTTTATGTATTCGAGATACAAGTCCTGTATCAGATATGTGTTTTGAAAATATCTTTTCCCAGTCTATCGCTTACCTTTTCTAATTTATCAATTTTTTGTTTTATGAATCATGCTTTTGGTTCAGATCTAAGAAATCTTCACTTAACCCACAGTAGCAATTTTCTCCCAGGTTTTCTCTGAGTTTCTTTTAGTTTTAGATTTTATTTCTTAGGTCTATGATTTGTTTTGAACTATTTAAATAAATCATAGATTTATTTTTAGGTCTATGATAGTTGTTGTATATTATGTGAAATATGGGTCAAAGTTCTTTTTTTTTTTTTTCCTGCATGAGGGATGTCAACTCTTTCCAGTAGTACTTGTTGAAAAGGTCGTCCTTTCTGGGTGGCGCCTGTAGCTCAGTCAGCAGGGCGCTGGCCACATAAACCAAGAGTTGTGGGCTTGAACCTGGCCCAGGCCAGCTAAAACAACAATGACAACTGCAACAGAAAAATAGCTGGGCATTGTGGCGGGTGCCTGTAGTCTCAGCTACTGAGGGAAGAGAATAGCTTAAGCTCAGGAGTTGGAGGTTGCTGTGAGCTGTGATGCCGTAGCACTCTACCTAGGGCGACAGCTTGAGACTCTGTCTCAAAAAAAAAATAATAATAATAAAATAAAATAAATAAATAAAGAGCCTGTGGCTTAAGAAGTGGGGCGCCAGCCCCGTTCGCCGGGAGTGGCGGGTTCAAGCCTGGCCCCAGCCAAAACTGAAAATAAAATAAAGAAAGAAAGAAAAGGTTATCCTTTTTCTATTGACCAACTCCTTTTTTAAAAAAACCATGACTCCACTTTGGGAGGCCAAGGCGAGTGGATTGCTTGAGCTCAGGAGTTCTAGACCAGCCTGAGCTACAGAGAAACCCCATCTGCCAAGTGCTAGGATTATAGGCCTGAGCCACCAGGCCAGAGCTTAACATCATAATTTCAGACTCCCTTCCCAAGAAGAGAAGAGGTTTGCCTGGTCCATTCGTGGAAGGAGATGTAGAGCCAAGACTGGGGCTCGGTCTCCTATTTGGTATCTAGGCCCCTGGCTCCACTCCAGGAACCTCTTAGGCATGTCACTGAGCTGAGAAGCCAGAGGGCTGCAGTCCCACTTCTGGGTCTGATGAGGGAGGCATCTTGCGCCACTCTGAACACTGAGATGTTGTCTCTAGATGATGCAGCCACAGCTCTGACAGCTGGGTAGCTCTGGATCAGTTTGGGGGGTAGCATCCTGCCCCGCTTGCAGGAGGAGACTCCAGAGAATCTCAGACACTACCCAGGTGTTCTCCTTCTGCATGTGGCTGGGATTGGAGGCAGGAGAAGGCAGGGGAGGGCAGGCAGGCATGGCCCAGCCACTCCAGCTTAATGACAGATCTGAGAAGCCTCAGTGTACACGACAGCAACCCAGAGGGACAGTACCTGTGTCCCTGGAGCAGTGTAAATGGAACTCTATGCACATGCAGTGTGTGACAATGTGTAAGCCTGTCTGGGTGTGTCAGGACAAGTATATACCTAAACCCAGCTCTGATCCCCACACGCAGTGACTTTAGGCATTTGACATTCCCTCTCTCTACCTCAGTTTTCTGCATGGTAAAATGAGGGAATTTGATAGTCTCTAAAACTTACAACAGAGTCGCCATAGTGACAACTGGGATTTTCCTGCCCCTCGAAATCCAAGTGATAATTGCTTTGAACCCCAGGTCCCTTCCAAGGTTGTCTCTCTCTCTCCCTCTCCCTCCTTCCCCCGCTCTCTCTGAGATAAGGTCTTGCTCTGTCACCCAGGCTGGAGTGCAATGGCACAATTAGAGCTCATTTTGCCTTGAAGTCCTGGGCTCAAGTAGTTGTCCAGCTTCAACTTCCCAAGTTGCTAGGACTACAGGCATGTGGCACCATGCCCAGCTAATTTTTTTTATTTTTGTAGAGAAGGAGTCTTACTGCATTGCCCACGCTGGTCTTGAACTTCTGGTTTCAAGTGATCTTCCTGCCTCAGTCTCCCAAAGTGCTGGGATTACAGACAGGAACCACCTCGCCCAATCCAAGGTTGTATCTCTCTCTCTCTCTCTTTTTGTTTTTTTGAGACAGAGTCTCACTACGTCACCCTTAGTAGAATGCTGTGGCGTCACAGCTCATAGCAACCTTAAACTATTAGGCTTAAGCGATTCTCTTGCCTCAGCCTTCCAAGTAGCTGGGACTACAGGCCCCCGCACCACAATAGTCAGCTATTTTTTTGTTGCACTTGTCATTGTTGTTTAGCAGGCTGGAGCCAGGTTTGACCCTGCCAGCCTCAGTGCATGTGGCCAGCGCCATAACCACTGTGCTATCAAGAGTCTCACTTGGTCACCCTTGGTAGAGTGTCGTGCTGTCATTATAGCTCACAGCAACCTCAAACTCCTGAGCTTGAGCTATCCACTTGTCTCAGCCTCCCAGGTAGCTGGGACTGTAGGCGCCCACCACGATGCCCAGCTAGTTTTTCTATTTTTAGTAGAAATGGGGTCTCAAACTCCTGAGTTCAAGCTGTCCATCCACCTCAGCCACCCAGAGTGCTAGGATTATAGGTGCCAGCCACTGTACCTGGCAAAAGATCAAGGTTGTCTCTTGATCCCAGTAAGCCTCCTCTGCTTCGGGGCTTCCTCCATTTTGAGCTCAGGTTTTTTATCCCATTCCACATCCATTTCAACATGAAGCTCATTCCTTTTAGTCCCCACAATAAGCAGTTATGCACACCGAGCTTTCACGTGTTATTGAACTTGACCAAGGGGCCACCTCAACACCCGCTCCCCCATCCTCTTCCTCTCCCATCACTGCTCCTAACACCCACCTTCAGACCCTTCTCTCTCTTTTCAGTGGAGCTGCTTTCCCAGCCTCTGGAGCCCTGCAGATTTCCAGCCACCAGGGGCCTCATATTCTACCCTCAGTTCTTATTAAAGCATTTCTCTTGCATGAACAGCTCTCCCCCAGTGAGAAGAATTCTGGTACTTTCTCTACTACCTTGTGAGTGTGCTTGTACCTTGGTGGGCATGTGGTGGGGGCAGTGGGAAAGGGAGCCCCCATGGGGAGGATGAATCCATTTGCTTGTGTCTGTCAGTATCTCTCTTTCCAAACATGGAGAGATAACTCCTGAGAACACATACCCAGTTTTGTGCAAGTTCTCGTAATATCTATCTGTAGCAAGACTCAGGCCAGGTACCACCCTCTCTGAAAACCCTTCCTCCTAGCTGCAGGCTGAGCTAACTGTCCCCTTTCTGTCATCCACAGTCCCTGTGTACTCCACCTGCACAGGGTTTGACATGTTCTACCAACATTGTCTGTTTTCTTGCCCTACCCCATCTCTGTGGTGAAATCCTTAGAGGATAGGGACCATGGCTCACCTCTCTCAGCATCCCAACACCCAGAATGTTCCAGAACCTGTGTCTGGACTGGCTGGCCCGGCCTCGCACACTCCCAGTCAGATATTCTACCTCAATGTCCCCACATTCCTATACCCCCTGTTTTTTTCTGGAATGTGAGTAAACCAAATCTGATACACCCACAGGGCTTTCTTCTTGGGGTCATTACCCCAGGACCTTCCTCTGGCTGGGGAGAGGCCTGCTGTGGCCCTGAAGATGGAGGCAGCCTTGGACGCAGGGCGGGGGCAGCCCCCCTGACTGACCCCCACCGTGACCTCCACTGCAGGGACATCCCTCCTTGTGTATTTTCTGGCCCTGGCATGAACCTTGTTGGCGCCGATGGGCTTTTAATATTTTCCATTCCTGGCTATGAGACAACATTTCACCTCAAAAATGCTTCCTCCCCCTCACCAAGGGCGTGTCTTTTCAGTGAAAGGAACCAACTCGAGGCTGGGTGTGGAGATGACCCACCCATGTCATGGTGCTTGGAGGAGCCATAGCCCAGCCCTGGAGGAAGAGGTGGCAGAAATGTCTTCCCAGCCAGTGGCGTGAGCTCTCAAACCAACCTGAAACCTTGTGGCCCCATAAGGAAGCCTGGATCTAAGGCGACAAAGCAGAGGGCCACCTGCTCTGTTCACCTGAGACTCAGCCTCCGGCCTTTCAGTTGCTCTCTGACCTGGCCATGTAGCTTCACTTCTGACCTCTGTGTCCCCTCTGGATGGTGGTAACCACAGAGCCAGCCCTTCAAGGCCATTGTGAGGCTCCAGTGCTGCTCATCGAGACCAAGCCCTGCCCACCCTCGGAGATGTTGGTGTGTTTTCAAAGCTCTCCAGGCGATTCTCATCATGGCCATGGCTGACAGCTATGGCAGATGGGGAAGTGCTTTCTAAGGTGGCTCTGCTTTGATGTTCAAGGGCACCACACCACCCATTTCCCCAAAAACATGACCCAGGAATGCCTGAAATCCCAGTGACACGAGGTGGAGGGAAAGCACCTTGAAGAAAGGTGAGAGGCCCCAGGTCACCTCTGTGACTTCAGAATTCCCATCTGCCCACAACCAGATGCCTCAGAGCCACAGCTCTGTCCCAGGCCAGGACCTGACAAACCCCAACATGTCCTGGTGACCCCGTCTGCTGAGCAGACCAGGTGAGCACCTGGCCTTGGGGCTGATCAAGCCAAGGGTCCTGATCCCTGAGAGTGGACCATGGAGTCAAGGTCGCCCTGCTCTGGTCACCTCCCTCACTGCACATAGAGGTGAGGGCAGCAGTCACTAGAGAATTAAACGTGCGCAGAGCCGCGCCTGTGCTGGGGGAGGGGGGGATGTTTGGATGCCTGGTGGGGAGAGCAGACATCTGCTTTCCTCCTCCTGAGGAGAGAGGATCTCCAGACGGTTCCACAGCCCAGAGGGAGGAAAACAGCCAGAGAGCCAGGCGCCTGGGGAAAGAGAGCAGAGAGCAACACCACTGGCCAAAGGTGCTCAGCCTCTCAGTGACCAGGCGTCCACGTGCCCCAGAATTGTCATGTTCTGCAGGGGGAGGCACAGCCCTGTCTGGGGGAGCTCTGCCCAAAGGCCAGGCCCCGAGCAGAGGACTGGAGCCCTTGGTGCCAGGGGCCAAGGTTCTTCAATGGGCAGTTCACGGGCCTGGGGCTGGAGACCCGGTGGGAGACTCTGGCCATGGAAATAAGCCCCTTCTGAACAGCTTTTAACTTGATTCATTAACTTTATCTAGTCTGGTAATATTTTTCTTTTAACTGAAACATTTAGTCCATTTATATTTATTTATTTAGAAAGTCTCAAGCAGTCGCCTTGAGTAGAGTGCCATGGCGTCATAGCTCCAACCTCCAACTCAGGCTCAAGGGATCGTTTGCCTCAGTTGTTCTATTTTTAGTAAAGATGGGGTCTTGCTTTTGCTCAGGCTGGTCCTGAACTCCTGAGCTCAAGCAGTCCACCTGCCTCAGCTCCCAGAGTGCTAGGATTACAGACGTGAGCCCCCACACCCGGCCCCATTTATATTTATTAAAATACTTAAACATGCACGTGCACACACAGATTTATTTATTTAAATGTGATTATTTCATATTTTCCCCTCCTTTCCTATGTTTCTTTTTCTATTATTCCTTGATTATGTTTTCTGATTCCATTATTTTCCTTTACTAGTTTGCAAATTACACCTTTTTTTGGCTAATTTTAGTGGTTGCACTAGAATTTTTTTTCTTTTTTTGTCTTTTTCTGAGAACAAAAGAACAGTAGAATCTTTTTTTTTCTTTTCTTTTCTTTTTTTTTTTTTGAGACAGAGTCTTACTTTGTCACCCTTGGTAGAGTGCCATGGCGTTACAGCTCACAGCAACCTCAGACTCTTGGGCTTAAGTGATCCAATTGCTTCAGCCTCCCAGGTTGCTAGGACTACAGGTGTCTGCCACAACACCCGGCTATTCTTTTTTTTTTTGAAGGTACAAACCTGCAAGAGGTGGGCTTCCCATTAGGTGCAGTGAAGCCCAGAGTAACCTCTGCCATGGCCTATTTTTTTAATTGTTTTTTATTAAATCATAACTTTGCACATTGATGCATTTATGGGGTTTAGGGTACTGCTTCCATATACAATGCAAAATGTTTACATTAAACTAAGTAACACATCCATCACAATTATACTCATTTCTTTTTTTTTTTTGAGACAGAGCCTCAAGCTGTCCCCCTGGGTAGAGTGCCGTGGCATTACAGCTCACAGCAACCTCCAACTCCCGGGCTCAAGCGAGTCTCTTGCCTCCGCCTCCCAAGTAGCTGGGACCACAGGCGCCCGCCACAACGCCCGGCTATTTTTTGGTTGCAGCCATCATTGTTGTTTGGCGGGTCCGGGCTGGGGATTCGAACCCGCCACCTTAGGTGTACGTGGCTGGCGCCTTAGCCGGTTGAGCTATAGGCGCCGAGCCCTCATTTCTTAATAGTTTTGAAATGTACCATTGCATCATGTACATTAGGTGAGGTCCCCCTGCCCCCGAATACCCTCCTTCCTCCCATATCCCCCTCCCCTTCCCTCTCTCTCCTCTTCCCTTCTACTTTCTGGACTATAGTTATGTTTTTCTAGTCATATGAGTATGTAGGTGATTATATATTGATTTCATAGTAGTATTAAGTACATTGGATACTTTTTTTCCATTCTTGAGATACTTTACTAAGAAGAATGTGTTTCAGCTCCATCCAGGTAAACATAAAAGATGTGAAGTCTCCATCTTTTTATGGCTGCATAGTATTCCGTAAAACCCAGCTATTTTTTAGAGGCAGGGTCTTGCTCTTGCTCAGGCTGGTCTGGAACTCTGTGAGCACAGGCAATCCACCTGCTGTAGCCTCCCAAAGTGCTAGGATTACAGGCATGAACCACTGCACCCTGCCTAACCCTAGAAATTTTAACATGCGTTTTTGTCTACGTCTTGAATTGTTATCTCCACTTGTTCTCAAATAACACAAGAACTCTAAAACTAATTCTGATCATCCCTATCTTAGCATATATACTACTACTATTATGTATTTTAATTTTGGGGTTTTTGAGACAGTATCTCACTTTGTTGCCTTCAGTAGAGTGCTATGGCATCACAACTCACAGCAACTTCAAACTCTTGGGCTCAATTGATTCTCTTGACTCAGTCTTCCAAGTAGCTGGGACCACAACACCTGGCTATTTTTAGAGATGAGGTCTCATTTTTGCTCAGGCTGGTGAGCTCAATCCACTCACCTTGGCCTCCCAGAGTGCTAGGATTATATGTATTTGAATTTTTATCTTGTTTTTTAAGCCCAAAGGCATTGCTATTATTGTTTATACAATATCTCTTTAGATTTACTCACATATGCACCACTGTCTTTGCTCTACATTCCTTCCTGTCTCTCATTTTTTCCATCTGGGGTCATTTTCTGCCTGATAGTGACAAATACAGTTTTTGTTGGATCATGTCGTTATTTTTCTTACTCTTAAAATTTCATTTCATTGGTTTTACAATTCTTGCTTGACAATCATTTTCTCTCAGCACGCTGAAAGTACAATTCCACTCTTTTTCAGCTATTGAGAAATACTCTGTTATAGGCTAATTGTCACTACTTTGAAAACGATCTGCCCTAAATACTTTCTCTGGCTTTGGTATTCTGAATTCTCACTATGGTGTATCTACTTGGGCGGGGGGGGGGTCTTTTTATTTATCTTTTTGGGGTTTACTAGGATTTTTTAATGTATAGGTTGATGGACTTCTGGATGAGTCACAGCCACTATTTAAGTATTACCTTGGCTTGGCACCTGTGGCTGAAGTGGGTAAGGTGCCAGCCACGTACACCTGAGCTGGAGGGTTCGAATCCAGCGCAGGCCCACAAAACAATGACGGCTGCAACCGAAAAATAGCTGGACATTGTGGTGGGTGCCTGTAGTCTCAGCTACTTGGGAGGCAGAGGCAGGAGAATTGCTTGAGCCCAGGAGTTGGAGGTTGCTATGAGCTATGATGCCAGGGCACTCTACCCAGGGCAACAGCTTTAAGGCTCTGTCTCCAAAAAAAAAAAAAAAAGGTATTGCCTCATCTCTTTATCTCTCTCCTCTCCTAGGAACTTTTAATTGTACATATCTTAAGTCTTCTCACTCTATCCTCCATGTCTTTGAAATACTTTTTCACATTTTCTGTCTTTTTATTTGAGCTACATTTTAGAGAATTTCTTCAGGTTTGTCTTCAGCTCTAATTTTATTCTGTCCCATATATTCAATTTTGTCTAATCTATTAAACCTTACCATTGAATTTGTGGATTTAGTTATGATAGTTTAAATTTCTAGATAGACATTCTACTTGGCCCTTGTTCAAATATACTCGGTCTCTCATCAGTCTCTTGTTCTCTACTCAGATTTTCAAACTTCTCTTTTACTTGCTAAGCGTTTAACAAAAATTATTTTGTTGTCTGAAGTCTATGAAGATTTGTTTCCATTGTCTATTGTTTCTCTTAACATTTTGTGATTTTTTACCTAGAAGCTACTTATTTCTTTCGAACTTCATTTGTGGGAATTCCTTGAAGCTTGGGATGAAGGTGGGTTTTCCAAGAGGGTTTGGATTTGGCTCAGTCAGATGCTTCTGGGCAGTATCAGACTGGACCTATTTTATTTTAATTTAATTTAATTTATTTATTTATTTGCAGTTTTTTTTCTTTTTGGCCAGGGCTGAGTTTGAACCTGCCACCTCCGGCATATGGGGCCAGCGCCCTACTCCTTTGAGCCACAGGCGCCACCCTTTATTATTATTTTTTTTTTTGTAGAAGCAGAGTCTCGGCTCGGAGCCTATAGCTCAAGCGGCTAAGGCGCCAGCCACGTACACCTAAGGTGGCGGGTTCGAATCCCCAGCCCAGACCCGCCAAACAACAATGACGGCTGCAGCCAAAAAAT
>NW_003852406.1:17622384-17623629 GCF_000181295.1 Otolemur garnettii
CAGCTATTTGGGAGGCTGAGGCAAGAGAATCGCCTAAGCCCAAGAGCTGGAGGTTGCTGTGAGCTGTGATGCCACAGCACTCTACCGAGGGTGACAAAGTAAAACTCTGTCTCTAAAAAAAAAAAAAAAAAGAACAGGGTGCTTTGTTTTGCTGGAGAGCCAGTTACTAGCTTACTACTGATTCTCTCCCACCACCCGCTTCCGTAAGACTATGAATATTTAAGTTTAAATTTACTGAGTTAGCTGGATGTGTTGGCTCATGCCTATAATCCTAGCGCTATGAGAGGCTGAGGCAGGTAGATTGCCCGAGTTCACGGGTTCAAGACCATCCTGAGCCAGAGCAAGACCTCGTCTCTAAAAATAGCTGGATATTGGGGTGGGTACCTATAGTCTCAGCTACTCAGGAGACTGAGACCAGAGAATCACTTGAGCCCAGGAGTTTGAGGTTGCTGTGAGCTATGACGCCACAGCACTCTACCAAGGGCAACATAATGAGGCTCTGTCCCAAAATAAATGAATGAATAAATAAATATATAATTTGCTGAGTTAAACACAAAAAATGATCAACTTTCAATCATGCAAGATGAAAAATTTCTAGAGATCTGCTATACAGCACTGTGCCTATAGTTAACACCAACTGTACTTTTTTTGGTGGGAGGGGACAAAGTGAGACTTTGGGTGGGTAGTGCCATGGCATCATCATAGCTTATAGCAACCTCAAACTTTTTTTTTTTTTAAGAGACAGAGTCTCACTTTATCACCCTCAGTATAGTGCCGTGGCATCACGCTCACAGCAACCTCCAACTCCTGGGCTTAGGCGATTAGCTTGCCTAGCCTCCCAAGTAGCTAGGACTACAAGCACCCGCCACAGGGCCTGGCGATTTTGTTGTTGTTGCCGTTCAGCCCCGGCTGGGTTCAAACTTGCCACCCTTGGTATATGGGGCTGGCGCCCTACCCACTGAACCACAGGCACTGCCCAGTAACCTCAAACTCTTAAGAGTGCTCAAACAATCCTCTTGCCTCACCCTCCCAAGTAGCTGGGACTATAGGCACCTGACACCACGCCCAGCTAGTTTTTCTATTTTTAATAAAGACAAGGTCTTACTCTCTTGGTCAGGCTAGTCTTGTTGTTGTTGTTGCAGTTTGGCCGGGGCTAGGTTTGAACCTGCCACCCTTGGTATATGGGGCCGACACCCTACTCACTGAGCTACAGGCGCCGCAGGCTAGTCTTTTTTTTTTTTTTTT
>NW_003852406.1:17623895-17635032 GCF_000181295.1 Otolemur garnettii
CAGGCTAGTCTTAAACTTGTGAGCTCAAGCAATCTATCCACCTTAGCCTCACAAAGTGCTAGGAATGTAGGCATGAGCCACCAAAGCCTGCCTGAAGTATACTCTTAAAAAAATTGTTAAGAGGATAGATCTCATGTTATCGGGAGTTTTTGCCACAGTAAAAAGTAAAAATAAAAAATAAAATAAAATATGTGCTCAGGGCAGAAGTCTATTTCATTGCTCAACTTACCTTTAGATTCTTAACATTTTTGGCCTAAGTATTCCTCATTTCCTTGCCAGCTCATCAGTGTGTTTTTAAGGTTGGGTTTTTTTCCCCCCTTTTACCCAGAATTGTTTTTTCAGAAGGTTTTGTTTAGGGTGTCTCATCTATCTTATTGCCAGAAAATAAAATGTTCTCAGGATCTTAACCTAGATTTTGAGACTAGATCAGTAGTTATTAACACTTTTGGGGCACTGACTCCTGAGAATCTGATAAAAGTTAACACCTGGAGAACTCCTCAGGAAAATACACATACACACAGAGAAATGTATGTTTTGGTGACCCTCCGCCAAAGATTAAGAACCCCCAGTGAAATGAAAGCTTTCTGAGATCCCCATCAGAGCTAACTTTTGACAGTCCTGCCATGATTTTTTGCCCTGAGTAGAGAGTTTCCGGGAGTCTCCCCTTGGATAATTATGAGGAACTCAGACATTTAAGTTTCTAAATTGGGGCTTCCAGAATCTCCAGAACCTCCTGGGGAAGGAAAAACTGAGTGTTGTCAATTAAGACTTTCACAGAGCTAAAACACAGGCAATGTTTTTTCAGACAAACCTCTCCCCATTTATTCATTTAATAAGTATTTATTGGACCCTGTTCCAGTTCTCTGCTGCTGCATAACATATCATCCCCAAACTTAGTGGCTTATATAATTAATAATAACAATCTTTTTTTTTTCTTTTTATCTCTCAGTGGTTCTAACAGGGGTCAGCCCAGTTAGGTAGGTAGTTCCCACTCAGGGTCTCTCGAGTGGGTGCAGTCAGATGGCACCTGAGGCTGGAATCATCTCAAACCCTTCCTCAGTACATGTTTGGCAGTTGATGCTGGCTGCAGGCTAGGATTCAGTGGGGCTTCTGGCTGTCACACCTACACGCGGCCTCTCTATGTGGCCTGGGCATCCTCACAGCTTGATTATTGGATTCTGAAAGGGAGCATCTGAAAAGAGAGTGGAAAAATAAATTAATGAAAGAAACATCACAAGTATAGTCTAGCAAGGGGCAGGGGGAAGGAGGGAGGGCAATTGGCAGGTTCTCACCTAAGGTGCACAATGTGAGGGTGCTCAACACACCCCCGGGGTGAAGGGCTCAATTACGACTTGAACTTTACCTTAGAATTGAAAACAATGTAACCTAAACATTGTACTCTTATATTAATCTGAAATTTAAAAAAAGAAGGCTCAGCGTTGTCTGTAGCTCAGCCCCTAGGGCGCAGGCCACATGCACCAGGGCTGGTGGTTTCAAACCCAGCCCAGGCCTGCCAAACAACAATGACAACTACAACAACAACAACAACAAAAATAGCCAGGCGTTGTTGTGGGCACCCGTAGTCCCAGCTACCTGGGAGACTGAGGCAAGAGAATCGCTTAAGCCCAAGAGTTTGAGGTTGCTGTGAGCTGTGTGATGCCACAGGACTCTACCCAGGGCAATATAGTGAGACTTTGTCTCAAAGAAAAATAATAATAAAAAATAAAAGAAAAATAAATTAATAAACTTGAATAAAGGAATGACCCAGGAGAGAGCCATATCACCTTTTATGGACTAGCCTCAGATGTCACTCAGCATCCTTCATGCCACATTCTGTTCATTAGACACAAGTCATTAGACCAGCCTACTTTTAAAGGAATGTCAATTAGACTCTACCTCTTAAAGGGAAGGATGTCAAAAATTTGCAGACATGTTTTAAAACCACGACATACTTCTTCTGTGTCAAGCACTAGACAAGATGCTTAGGATTGAGTGATGAATAATACAAACCCGGCCCTTATGGTACTTACGGTTTAGTGGTAGAGATAATGAAATAGTATTACAAATATGTACAGAGTCACGAAGTTTGAGGGTGCTGCAGAAGGTGTGTCTAGGGAGCCAGAATTTATGTCACACGTTATTATGATCTGGGCCAGGGAACCAAGGGAGAATCCCTTGGAGAAGAGACACATGGGTTGAGATCTGAAGCACCATTGGATAATAACTCAATGAAGTGGGTTGAACAAGAGCCTTTCAGGCAGAGGGAACACCAGGCCAAGGCCCTAGGGCAGGAGGAACAGAGGCCTGAGAGGCAGCCAGTATGTCTAGGGCAGCCAGCAGGGACAGGAAGTGTGAGGCATGACACAGAGGTGGCTGGGGCCAGGTTCTGGGCACTGCAGGCCAGGTGTGGGTATCAGTCTCCCACTTAAAAGCTATGGGCAGCTGTTAAAGGGTGAAACAGGGGAGACAGATGTGAGCAGATTTGCAACTTAAAGATCATTTGGCTGCTGTGTACATGGCCCCCGCCAGATGCTGAGTCAGGAAGGGAGGGCGGGGGATCCTCCTGTCTGCAGTTCCTCCCCACCCCAGGAGACTCTCCCACACAGGCCCAAGCCAGCTGCAGCCTGGGCCCCACACCTCCCAGCTTGGGACTCCAGGCTGGGCTTGTGCCCTCTACACCAAATGTCCTCAGTTCCTCCTCCCAGACACAGGAGGTCCTGCCCTCTCCAATTACATACTCAGAGAGTCACCCCTTCACACTGTCAGTCACTCGGTGTAGTGAGTTGAAAAGTGGCCCCCGAAAGACATGTCTACATCTTAATCCTATAATCTGTGAATGTCACCTAATTTGGAAAAAGGTTTTTGTGGACGTAATTAAATAAAGGAGCTTGAAATTAGGAGAACGTCCTGGATTATCTGGGTGGACCCTAAATCTTATGACAAGTACATTTTAAGAGTGAGGCAGAGGAAGATTTGATTTGGACAGAAGAGGAGGAAGTAACATGAACACAGAGAAGGAGATTGGAGTGGTGTGGCCACAGGTCAAGGAGTGCCAACAGCTGCCAAGGCTGTAAGAGTCAAGGAACAAAATCTCTCCCAGAGTTTCCAGAGGGAGTACGGCCCAGCCAACACCTTGATTTTGGCATAGTGATCTGATTTGAATTTATGGCCTCCAGAACTGTGAGAAAACAAATAATAAATTTTTAGTTGTTTTAAGCCACCCAGTTTGTGATCATTTGTTACAGCAGCCACAGAAAATTGATACAATTGGGGACCTCTCATGCTGCTCCCTCCTGGTGAGCGGATCTGGCTCCCCCTCCATCGGGGCCTCTAAATGTTGGGGTGCCCCAGGCTCAGTTCTCAGACTTCTTTTCTTTTCTTTTTTCTGTCCCTACATGACCTCATCCACTTGCTTGGCTTTAAAATATCATTTATTTGCCAATATCTTCCCAATTGTATCTCAACCCAGACCCTTCTCCTGGAGCCAAGCCATCTCCAGAGGTAAAAGAAAAAAGATCTCTGTTCCACATCCACACCCATCCCTAAATCTGTCTCTGGCCCAGGCTACCCCAGACACTTAGTGTTCCTACTGGGAGTGTCATCACCATCCTAGGTTTCATGGTATATACCATACAAACTACTGGCAAGTTTTATTATTTAGGTCTCAAAATATCTGTCACATCTGTCCATTCCCTGCTATCTCTACCATTGCTCCAGCCCCAGCATCTCTGGTTCAGAGGAATGTGCCAGCTGCCAGTGGCCTAGCAACTCCTGCTTCTGCTCCTGGCCCCCTCTCTGACTCTTCTCATAGCAGCCACGTCATTTTTTACAAATTAGATTGGGTTGCAATTTTTTGAATAGCTTTATTGAGGTACAGTTGATATGCAACTAATTGCACACTTGGAAGTGTACAACGTGCTAAATTTGTTTTTTTTGTTGTTGTTTTTGTTTTTGTTTTGATAGTCTCGCTCTATCACCCAGGCTAGAATGCAGCAGTGTCATCATAGATCACAGCAACCTCAAACTCCTGGGCTCAAGCCATTCTCTTGCCTCAGTCTCCTGAGTAGCTACAACTATAGGCACACACCACCTTGCCCAGATAATTTAAAGTTTCCCAAAGCTGGTCTCAAACTCTTGGCCTCATGTGATCCTCCTTGGCTAAGGTGACCAGATTTTAACATTGGTAAAGCAGGACACCATTGACGGGGGTGGGTGGGTTGGTGGGAGGGTTCTTAATTAAAAATTTGGTCTATATGGAGCAACAAAAATTTTCATAGAATGCAAAAATAGTATTGTAATACTTTTTTTAATTTAAACATAAGTACAATTTACAAATATAATACATTTAAAAATTATGTATAGTATTATTTTATTCTTTGGCATATTTCTCATTTGAGTTTTTTTAGTAGATTACTGTCCTCATTTAAAAGGTCATGAAATTTTTCACAAGAATTTGTTAAATTATATTTCACACATAAAATGGCTTTCAAAGTCTCAACACTTAATTGTGATTTTTCTGATGTCCACACTTTATTTACCATAGAAAAAACACGTTCAGTAGCAGCATTAGTTCCTGGTAAGGACAGTGCATATCCCACAATTTTTAGTGCATTATTGTATGGAACATGGTTTGTTTCAAAATGATGAAATATTTCTAACAGTTTGTTCTCTATTGTGATTTTTGCTGATGCCCAAGATTTAACCTTTTCCTTATCAATATATTTTTTAAATAATGATACCTCATAAGTCGTAAGTGTCATTTTCAAGGCTGGCGCTAGACTTTTTGCCACCACTATAAAATAGAAATAATATGAGTACTGTCTGCTAAATTACTTACCTAAATTATCTGAATAGCTGATGTGTTGACATCACTTGTTTAACTAGCACTAGCACGCAGTATGATGTGTATGGTCTGAGAGACAGTTACAAAATGTTTTCGTCATTGCCAATGCCAAAAAATGCCCTTGTTCATTAAGTCCAAACAATGGTGGTCGATTTCTAACAACTGATCAACAAGGTAAACTTTGATAAGCAGTTCTCAATAATCAGTTCTCAACAATTATTTGTTATTATTAAAGTTTAACATTATAAAATTAACAAAAATAATATAAAACTCATATCCTAGCAAAATAGCCACATGGCAGACGAAAACCGTATATTCCCTTCCCATTCTCCCACTGTTCCCTAGCTTGTCGTGCATT
The DNA here is from genome assembly GCF_000181295.1 of Otolemur garnettii. Lineage (NCBI taxonomy): Eukaryota > Metazoa > Chordata > Mammalia > Primates > Galagidae > Otolemur > Otolemur garnettii. The sequence continues at coordinate 17,629,097 of NW_003852406.1, forward strand.
CTTTCCAAAAATTGCTACTTTTTTAAAATGCCACAGGAAGTGGGACAAATTGTTAAAAATCGAGACTGTCCCGCCAAAAGCAAGACGTCTGGTCACCTTATCCTTGGCCTCCCAAAGTGTTGGGATTAGAGGTGTAAGACACTGCACCTCAAGACTTGCCAGACAATTTGCTAAGTTATGACATATGTGTCCCACCTCTGAAATCATCAGTACAATAAAAATTTATCTTTCTCAAAACACCTGTGACCCCCCAAAGTTTCTTCATACTTATATGAATTCTAGCTCCCTTCCCCACCTCCCATCCCTAGAGAATAACTGACCTGTAGAGTAGTCTGCATTTTTAGAATTTTATATAAATGGAATAATATATCATGTACACTTTTTTATATGGCTTAATAAATTTTTGAGATTCACCCATGTAGTTCATTAATAATTATAATAATAGGGCAGTGCCTGTAGCTCAGTGAGTAGGGTGCCGGCTCCATATACCAAGGGTGGTGGGTTTGAACGCAGCCCTGGCCAAAATGCAATCAAAAAAAAAAAAAATAGCTGGGTGTTGTGGTGGGCACCTGTAGTCCCAGCTGCTCAGGAGGCTGAGGTAAGAGAATCACCTAAGCCCAAGAGCTGGAGGTTGCTGTGAGCTGTGATGCCATAGCACCCTACCAAGGGCAACAAAGTAAGACTCTATCTCTAAAAATAATAATAATAATAATAATTCATTTATTTTTATTGCCAAGCAGTAAGTATTCTGCTGCAGGAATGTAACATAATTTAATTATCCAGTCACATGATGTTAGATATTTGGGTTGCCCAATTTTTAGCTTTTTTTTTTTTTTGAGACAAAATCTCACTGTGTTGCCCAGGCTAGAGTGCCGTGGTGTCAGCTTAGCTCACAGCAACCTCGAACTCCTGGATTCAAGTGATTCTCCTACCTCAGTCTCTTCAGTAGCTGGGACTACAGGTGCCTGCCATGATGCCCAGCTAATTTTATTTTTTTCTATTTTTAGCAGAGACAGAGTCTCACTCTTGCTTGGGCCAGTTTCAAACTTGTGAGCTCAAGCAATCTACCCACCTCAGCCTCCCAGAGTGCTAGGATTACAGGCGTGAGCTACCAGCCAGTTCCAATTTTTAGCTATTATATACAAAGTTACTATACCAATTCATATACAGATTTCTGTATGGGCTTCTACTATCATTTTTCTTAGGCCAATACCTAGGAAAGGAATGACTGTGTCATATGGTAGGTGTATGTTTAACTTTTGTGTATGTGTGTGTGTGCTTTTATTTCTAGGTTTTCTATTCTTTTTTTTTTTTTTTCTGAGACATAGTCTCACTTTCTTGCCCCCAGTAGAGTACCATGATGTCATAGCTCACAGCAACCTCACACTCTTGGACTCAAGCTATTTTCTTGCCTCAGCGTCCCAAGTAGCTGGGACTCCTAAAAACAGCTATTTTTTAGAGACAGGATCTCAGTCTTGCTCAGGCTGTTCTCGAACTCATGAGCTCAAGCCATCTACCCACCTTGGCCTCCCAGAGTGCTGGGATTACAGGAGTGAGCCACCGTGTGCGGCATGTATATTTAACTTTTTGAAAATTGCCAAATTGTTTTCCAAAGTGTTTACAAATATTTTACATTCCCACTATCAGTGTAGAACAGTTGGAGTTGTTCTATATTCTTGGCTACACTTGATATGGTTGGTTATTTAATTTTAGCTTTTTTAGCGGATGTGCAGTGGTATTTCATTGTTTTTTAGTTTACATTTTCCTGATAACCAAGGAGCACCTTTGTAAATTTTAATTCAAATTTTAATTAATTAGTTTTATTTATGTTTTCTTTTTTGAGTCAGAGTCTCACTTTATCACCCTTGGTAGAGTGCAATGGCCTCAGAGTTCGAAGTAACCTCAAACTCTTGGCCTCAAGAAATCCTCTTGCCTAAGTTTTTCATGTTTAGTAGAGACAAGGTCTCGCTCTTGCCCGGGCTACTCTCGAACTCCTGAGCTCAAGCAATCCACCTGCCGTGGCCTCCCAGACTGCTAGGATTACAGGTGTGAGCCACCATGACCAACAAATTTATTTATTTTAGAGATAGGGTCTTGCTCTGTTGCCCAGGCTGGAGAGCAGTGGCACAATCTTAGCTTACTCCAGCCTTGAAATTCTGGGTGTAGCTTTATATATATTTTTAGAGACAGGGTAATTTATTCCAGCAAACTTTCTCACTGTTTTGCCTAGGCTGATATCCATATCCTGTCCTGGGGGCTTAAGTGATCCTCTGCATAGCTAGGGCTATAGTTCCAAGCCAATACCAGGAGCACCTTTTCATGAGCTTATTTGCCATTTATGTGTCTTCTCTGGCAAAGTGTCTGAAAATTCTGTTCATTTTTAAAAATTTGGTCTTTGGGCACAGTGCCCATAGCTCAGTGGTTAAGGCGCCAGTCACATGTAATAGAGCTAGTGGGTTTGAACCCAGGCCAAGACTGCTAAACAACAATGATAACAACAACAACAATAGCCTGGCTTGGCGCCTGTGGCTCAAGTGGCTAAGGTGCCAGCCACATACACCTGAGCTGGCTGGTTCAAATCCAGCCCAGGCCCGCCAAACAACAATGACGGCTGCAACCAAAAAATAGCCGGGTGTTGTGGCAGGCACCTGTGGTCCCAGCTACTTGGGAGGCTGAGGCAGGAGACCTGCTTGAGCCCAGGAGTTTGAGGTTGCTGTGAGTTGTGATGCCAGTGCACTCTACAGGGGTACAGCTTGAGACTCTGTCTCAAAAAAAAAAAAAAAATAGCTGGGTGTTATGGCCAGCCCCTGTAGACCCAGCTACTTGGGAGGCTGAGGCAAAATAATCGCTTAAGCCCAACAGTTTGAGGTTGCTGTGAGCTGTGACGCCATAGCACTTTATTGAAGGGGACATAGTGAGACTCTTGGTCAAAAAAAAAAAATTTGGTCTTTGCTTTCATATTGAGTTGTATATATCTTTATGTAGTCTGGATGTAAATCCTTTGTTCTTTATGTATTCTAAGTATATACAGAAGTGGTTTTTTGTTTGTTTTTCTTTTTTGAGACAGAGTCTAACACTGTTGCCCCAGGCCAGAGTGCCCTTGTGATATCCTAGCTCATAGCAACCTCAAACTCCTGAGCTCAAGCAATCCACCCATCTCAACCTCCCAGAGTGGTAGGATTATAGGCATGAGCCACTGCGCCTGGCCCTATTCAGAAATTTTCTTGAAAATATGGGCTCAGGAGTTTGAAACCAGCCTGAGCAACAGCCAGACCCCATCTTGGGAAAACAATCTAAAAATAGAAAAACAAACAAACAAACAAACAAAAAACTAGCCAGGCATGGTGGCACAGGCCTGTATTCCCAGCTGCTTTGGAGTCTGAGGCAAGAGGATCACTTGAGCCCAAAGGTTTGAGGTTGCTGTGAGCTGTGATGATGAGTTTGAGTGAGAATCTACGTGTATATATTCTAGATTCAAGTCTTTTGTTGGATTTGTGTTTTACAAATATTTTTTCCCACTAGTGGTTATCTTTTTATTTATTTATTATTTACTTATTTATTTGAGACATAATCTCACTGTATTGCCCTCGGTGGAGTGCTATGGCATCACAGCTCACAGCAACCTCAAATTCTTGGGCTCAAGCGAGTCACTTGCTTCAGCCTCCCAAGTAGCTGGGACTACAGGTGGCTGCCACAATGCTGGGCTATTTTTAGAGACAGGGTCTCCATCTGGCTCAGGCTAGTCTTGAACTCATGAGCTCAGGTGATCCACTCACCTCAGCCTTCCAGAGTGCTAGGATTACAGGCATGAGCCACTGTGCCTGTGGCCTCTGTCCTTTTGTACTAATAATTATATCTTTGGGCTGAGAGTGGTGCCTGTAATCCTAGCACTCTGGGAGACCAAGGTGGTGGATTACCTGAGTTTAGGAATTCAAGACCAGCCTAAGCAAGAGCGAGACTATGTTTCTACTAAAAATAGAAAAACTAGCCAGGCATTGTTGGGAGGCACCTGCAATCTCAGCTACTTGGGAGGCTGAGGCAAGAGGATTCCTTGAACTCAGGAGTCTGAGGTTGTGGTGAGCCATGATGGTGCCATGGTACTCTATCCAGAGCAACAGAGTAAGACTCTGTCTCAAAAAGAAAAAAAAATTAGAATCTTTAGAGAGCAGAAGTTTTAAATTTTAATAAATTCAAATGTATCAATTTATTTCATTTATAATTAGTGCTTTTTGTGTCATATCTAAGAACTCTTTGCCCAGCCTAAGGTTATAAAGATTTTCTCTTATATTTTCTTCTAGAAATTGTAGAGTTTTTGCTTTTACATTTAGGTCTGTAGTCCATTTGAATTAATTTTTTGTGTGTGAAGGGTAGAGGTTCATTTTTTCCCCACACACACAGATATCCAGTTGTTCTATCACCATTTGTTGAAAAGTCTATCTTCTCATTGGTCGTGGTGGCTCAGGCCTGTAATCCTAGCACTCTGGGAGGCCGATGTAGGTGGATTGCCTGAGCTCAGGAGTTCAAAACCAGCCTGAGCAAGGGCAAGACCCTGTCTCTACTAAAAATAGAAAAACTGGGCAGCACCGGTGGCTCAAAGGAGTAGGGCGCTGGCCCCATATGCCGGAGGTGGTCGGTTCAAACCCAGCCCTGGCCAAAAACTGCAAAAATAAAAACAAATAAATAAAACACATTAATTAACTAGGTTATATAAAAAAAAAAAAAATAGAAAAACTAGTCAGGCCTAGTGGTAGGCACCTGTAGTCCCAGCCATTTGTGTATTTGTCCCAGCCTGGGTATTTGGGAGGCTGAGGCAAGAGGATTGCTTGAGCCCAGGAGTTTGAGGTTACTGTGAGCTATGACACACAGACACTCTGCCCAGGGTGACAGAGTGAGACTCTGTCTCAAAAATTAAAAAAAAAAAAGGAAAAGAAAAGACTTTCTCCACAAAAGTATCTTGGCACCTGTGTAAAAAATTCAACTGACAATCTGTGTGTAGCTCTATTTCTGGATGGTCTTTCTGTTCTAGTGATCTATTGTTGGGGCTCCAGGGAAACCTCAATTGGGGCTGGGAGGCAAACAAGGGAGACAGCAATGAACAAAGGAGACTTCACACCAACTTAAGGCATGAAGTCTGAGACGCCTAGAGAGATGTACATTGTCTCATGCACCCGGTGGCAGATTGAGGCAATGCAGCAACTCTCCAATTCTGCAGGAACGTTTGATTGATCTCTAAGACAAAGCATTCATGAAAAAATGCAAATGTGTCAAAATTCAAAAAATTGGAAGAAAAAGAATCCCAGGCTCCCCCACTCCAAGGTTAGTAGAAGAGCACAAGGTAATAAATTGTCAATAACAGCCAGATAATGCATTCAGGAAGTGGGAAGGGAAAACAAGTTTCATCTCCAAGAAGCAGACAAGCCAGCTCCCCTAATCTAACTGCCAATCAGGAGTTCAAAGGTCTTTAGCCCACCTGCCTGCTGATTCTCCATGCAGGGATGGTTTTGGTGATGTTACCTGGTCTGGAAGAGCCTCTGGGCTCCTTTCATCTTCTGCATTTTTGATAAGAAGCCACAGGAATGGCCTGCTTTTGTGCTTTACCCTGAATTAGAGTGTCTGAGGAGAAATTGGCCTGTCTACCTTCCACAATCTATGTTTGTTTTGACATCAATATCACACTGTCTTGATCACAGTAGCTTTATCTATGGTCTTGAAATCAGGTAGGGTAGGTCCTCCAATTTTATAGTTCTTTTGAAAATTCCTTTAGCTATTCGAGATCCTTTGCATTTCCACATACATTTTTGAATCAGCTTATTGATCACTGCAAAAGTAGCCTGTAGAAATTTTTTTTTTTTTTTTTTTTAGACGGAGCCTCAAGCTATCCCCCTGGGCAGAGTGCCATGGCATCATGCTCACAGCAACCTCCAACTCCTGGGCTC
>NW_003852406.1:17635052-17642713 GCF_000181295.1 Otolemur garnettii
CTCCAACTCCTGGGCTCAAGCGAGTCTCCTGCCTCAGCCTCCCAAGCAGCTGGGACCACAGGCGCCCGCCACAACGCCTGGCCATTTTTTGGTTGCAACCATCATTGTTGTTTGGCGGGTCCGGGCTGGGGATTTGAACCCGCCACCTTGAGTGTATGTGGCTGGCGCCTTAGCCGCTTGAGCCACAGGCGCCGAGCCAGCCTGTAGAAATTTTGATGGGAATTATTTTGAATGTATATAATCAATTTGGGGAGAACTACAATCATGAAAATAGCAAGTCTTCTTATCCACGAACATAGCATCTCTCTCCTTTCAATTAGATCTTCTTTAATTTCTCTCAGCAGTGTTTTCTAGTTTTAAGAGTATAAATTTTGCAATTTTGTCAGATTTATCTCTATATATTTTGTATTTTTCATAGTATTAGAAATAGATTGTTTATATAACATCAATTTTCTAGTGTCTTTTGCTCAATAAAATACTATTAGTTATACTTTTTTATTCTACCAGTGTCTTTCCATACTAGTGTCTATCCATACTAGTGTCTTTTGCTCAATAAAATACTATTAATTAATACTTTTTTATCCTACCACTTTGCTAAACTCATTTATTTAGTGGCTTTTTTAGATGACAAGATTTTCTATATACACGATCATGCTATTTATAAATAAAAAGTTTCACTTTTTTATTTCCAGATTGCATGCTATTTCTTTTTCTTACCCTAGTGAAATGACTAGGACTGCCAATATAATCTTGAATAGAATTGGTAAGAACAAATATTTCTTGGGTCATCCCAGTCTTGGACTGAAAAATGTTTGGTAGAATTTACCAGTGAAAGCATCTGGGCCTGGAGTTTTCTTTGTAGAAAGTTTTTGTTTGTTTGTTTGTTTGTCTTAGAGACAAGAGTCTTACTTCATCGCCATTGGTAGAGAGCTGTGGCATCACAGCTCACAGCAACCTCCAGCTCCTGGGCTTAGGCGATTCTCTCGCCTCAGCATTCTGAGTAGCTGGGACCACAGGCGCCCGCCACAACGCCTGGCTATTTTTTGTTGCAGTTTAGCCAGGGCCAAGTTTGATCCCGCCACCCTCAGTATATGGGGCCAGCGCCCTACCCACTGAGCCACAGGTGCTGCCCCATAGGAAGATTTTTAACTATAAAACTTTTCTTTCTTTCTTTTTTCTTTTTTTAATTTTTTTTTCACTTTCTAAGACTGTGAAGTGAAAGTCTTTCTAAATTGTATGCTATTTCTTATTCTTTTTTATTTATTATTTATTTTTCTTTGTAGAGACAGAGTCTTACTTTATCGCCCTCGGTAGATTGCTGTGGCGTCACAGCTCACAGCAACCTCCAACTCCTGGGCTAAAGCGATTCTCTTGCCTCAGCCTCCCGAGTAGCTGGGACTACTCTTGCATCAGCCTCCTGAGTAGCTGGGACTACAGGCGCCCATCACAACACCCAGCTATGGGGCCGGCACCCTACCCACTGAGCCATAGGCGCCACCCTGTATGCTATTTCTTTTTCTTACCATAGTGAACTGGCTAGGACTGTCAATATAATCTTAAATAGAATTGGTAAGAACAAATATTTCTTGGGTCATCCTAGTCACAGAAGATGAAAGGAGCCTAGAGGCAGCCCAGACTGGGTAACATCACCAAAACCATCCCTGCATGGAGAATCAGCAGGCAGGTGGGCTAAAGACCTTTGAACTCCTGATTGGCAGTTAAATTAGGGGAGCTGGCTTGTCTGCTTCTTGGATATAAAACTTGTTTTCCCTTCCCACTTCCTGAATGCATTATCTGGCCATTATTGACAATGTATTACCCTGTGCTCTTCTACCCAACCTTGGAGTGGGAAAACTTGGGATTCATTTTTTTCCAACTTTTGGATTTTGACGCCTTTTCATTTTTTTCATGAATGCTTTGTTTTAGAGATCAATAAAAGGTTTCTGAGGACCTGAAGAGTTGCTGCATTGCCTCAATCTGCCCTACCATTATGTACAATGTTAGTAGCAAGGTTCTCATAGATGCCATTTATTACGTTGAAGAAGTTCCTTTCTTTTCCTACCTTGCTGAGGGTTGTTGTTATTTTTGTTTTTTTAAATCAGAAATGAACTTTGGATTTTATCAAGTATTCTTCCTGCATTATTGAGGTTATCACATGTTTCTTTTTTCAGTTTGTCAATATGTAAATTATATTAATCAGTTTTCGAACATTACTCTAACCTGGTATTTCTGGGTAAACCTACCTGGTCACAAAAGATTATCCTTTCTGGTATTGCTGGACACAGTTTGCATTTACAGTGATAAAGGATATTTATCTGTAGTTTTCTATTCTTAGAATATCTTTGTCTGGTTTTGGTGTCAGGGTAAGGCTACCATTATAGTATGAGTTGAGAACTATTCCTTCCTTGATATTATTTCTTTCTTAAATGTTTGGTAGAATTCACCAGTGAAAGCATCTGGGCCTGGAGTTTTCTTTATAGGAAGAATAGGTTTGTTTTTTGAGACAGTCTCACTTTATCGCCCTCAGTAGAGTACTATGGCATCACAGCTCACAGCAACCTCCAACTCCTGGGCTTAGGCAATTCTCTTGCCTCAGCCTCTCAAGTAGCTGGGACTACTGGCGCCTGCCACAACACCCGGCTATTTTTTTGTTACAGTTTGGCTGGGCAGGGTTCGAACCCACCACCCTCAGTGTATGGGGCCGGCACTCTACCCACTGAGCCACAGGCACCGCCCTGTAGGAAGGTTTTTAACTGTGAAAATTTTTCTTTCTCTCTTTTTCTTCCTTTTTTAAATTTTTAAATTTTTAAATTTTTTTTTTTTTTTTTTTAAGACAGAGTCACTCTGTTGCCCAGCCTAGAATGCTACTGGGGAAAGGAATTCTCATAATCTTGACAGGAGTGCAGCCATTTTAGAAAATCAGGTTAGAAACAGCAATCCTCTCCCCAGACTCCTGGAGTACCTCAAGGCCAGAGTTCCTAGAAACACTCTGGCTACCCATATCCTGGCCTGTACTAAGGATAACCCCATCATCCTAACCCTAAGAATACCGCATAATTCTGACCCACACTAGAGAAGAGCCCTGGGCAGTACTTTGGGCTCACTGCCTCATTCCAGCTATGCTGATAAGGCCAATAAAAGCCTTTTGCAACTGTGTGGGGCTGGAGCTGACCCCTAGTCAGTCTCTATTTTCTTTTAACCCTCTATTAACATTTTTCCTTGTCCCTGGAATGGTCTCCTCTCCTTTCTTGTGAACTCTTACCCTAGTTCTACCTCTCACCATGACATCAGTCTAGCTCACAGCAACCTCAGACTCCTAGGTTCGAGCAATCCTCCTGCCTCAGCTTCCTGAATCACTGGGACTACAAGTGCCTACAATAACTCCTGGTTAATTTTTCTGTTTTTCCTAGAGATAGGGTCCCACTCTTGCTCAGGCTGGTCTTAAACTCCTGAGCTCAAATGATCCTCCTGCCTCAGCCTCCCAGAGTACTAGAATTATAGATGTGAGTCACCACCTCCACCTCCATTTCTTCTAGAATGTATATCATATTGTTGCTTAAAGCCCTCAGGGCCTTTCTCTCACTCCTCCCTAAATCCTTACTGTGGCTCACAAGGCCCTGTCTGGGCTGTTCCTGCCCTCCTCTCCAACCTTCCACAGGTCACCTTCCCCTTATTCACTATGTTCCAGCCACATGGGTCTTCTGGTTATTCCAAAATTAGGCCACGCTCTTCCCCACTTCAAGCCCTTGGTATTGCCTTTTTATCTGGAAAGCACTTCCACAGGCTCTTTGCACAGTCATTTCTCAATCTCAATCCCCAGATCTCAGATTATGTGTCAGGGAGGTCTTCCCTGACCCTTATATCCAGGGAAGGGCCAGCTGGATACTGTCTTCTACAGAATCTCATTTACTTCCTTCATAATATACAATATACAGATCACACTCCATCACTGTTTGGTTAACTTCAGCTCCCTAAGAACGGGGATCTTGTCTATCTTATTTATGGCTGTACTCCTGTATCTAGCACAAGACATGGTATAAATAAGGTATTTGGTGACTCCTGAGTAAGTAGACTAAACCAGCTGGTTGGACTATTGGTCAGTCAGGCTGCACATCAGCAGAGCAGCAAGTCTTCTGTGAGTTATGTCATCCAGCCTGAGGTTTCTGGTCAGCCTGGAGTGGGTCAGGCAGCCAGAGTGGGCCAGCTGCTCTTTGGCGTAGGTCTGTGTGACTTGGGAGTCAGCTGTGAAGTCAGCCCAGGATTTGGGGGGACTTAAAAAAGCAAAAGGGCCTGGCCCAAAAAATCTTCTGGCCCATCTTTCAAACTAGTATCTCCATGCTCTCCCTTCCCGGGTCAGGAGGTGAAGCAGGGGTGGTCTAGAGGGATTGAGGAGGATGCCCTGTCCCAGCCTCTGGCAGCTGCTCCTCAGTAATTCAGCCACAGGACTTTCAAACCCCATAAAATCCTCACCTGGTGGCTGTAGTGGTCAGGACAAGCTTGTGAAGGCAGCACAGAGAGGGCTTTGTGGCTTCTTCCCCACCCCACCTCCCAACCTCCCCTGACCTGGGCTCTTTGCTCATGGAAACTTCCCCATTGGACCTGGCTGCCGGGCCCCAGGAGACGGGCTGAGGCGCACGTTGCCACCACCTGCTCTTCACAGGGCAGGGCATCAGCCTGTGCTTCTAGGGGCCACTCTTTACTACTGAAGCCACGTTAGGGGTCCCTCTCCACCGACCAGGGGAGCCTGTGCTCTCTGGTTGAGGGGAGAGGCCTTGTATGAAAGGTGAACACTGGAACAGTGAATCCCAGGTTTCTCCAAGAACACCCCTGCTGGAGGCTCACACATGTGCCTGGAGTCCCCTTGAGTGTGTACAGGAGGGTGTCAGAGTTGCTTGTATGGAAGCAGCTGTTTGCAATAACTGGGCAGCAGCACCCACGCCGCCAGCGATCACTAACTTCCATCCTGCTCTCTGAAAGACTCCAGGTGCAGAAGGCACCGCTCATGGTGACATCATCCCCCTTGCGCACTGCTGAGGGAAATGAGCTCAGGGCCGCCATCGGAGGCGGCCTGTTTACTTATGAAGACCCTGGCTGTCAGCAGCTCTTCGACCAGACATTCCCTGTCTTGGCCAGTATGAAGCAGAAATTTCCTTAAACACATTACTTTGGCCACAACCCATTGCTTGTTCCCTTGCTTTCAATTTTTTTTCAAGAGGAAAATTCCCAGTTCTGGCCCCAAACAGAGCAGGCCAGATATGGTGGGAGGAGTTCACAGTGACCCCCAAGAGCCCTTTTGCAGCTGAAGTTACTCTCACCTCCCTGGTAATTCCTCTAGCTGGGAGACCTTCAAACCAGTTCTCCAAGACTTGTACACAGAGGAGTAGAGGTGGGTGGGAGATCAGTGGCGAGCATGGCTTGAGGGTGACCCTCTCTCCACCTCCCTCAGGGCCTCAGCCACCCAGAGCTGACTTAGCACAGCATTTCCCAACTCAGCAACCCTGGCTGCACCCAAGACCCCTCCCTCATTCCCATCAGGGATATTTCAGGAAGTCACAGGAGCTGTCAGTTGTAATAGGCTCCAGGGGATTCCCGAAATGGTCACCCCCACCAACCCTGGCTGCATTATCTCTTGCCCTCCCCCAGCTCTCTCTGTGTTGTGCTCCCTGTAACAGCCATTCCAGAGGCCTGGCGGGGATAATGCTCATGCACGTCTCCTCAGTCTCCTGGTGCTTCTGGATTTTAAGGCCCCCTGTGCTGGGAGCAAAGCAATGCCTTCCCAGGAGTATCAGTCATAAGAGACAGATTCCCTCCTCCTGGTTAGGCACGCATAGACATGTCGGGGAGCCCAAGGACTTACCTGACTCAGCTCTACCCTGTGGCCTGATCCTGCTTAGCTCAGCCCAGGGGGGAGGGGCTCAAGCGGAGACTGAGGTCAGAAGAGGGCATTGAACTTGTGCGTCATAGTACTTATGTGTACATAAAACTAAAAGAATGTCAAAGGTCCACATCAGAGAATGGGGTGCAGGGGGAGGTCCACACGCAGAGGGGAACTGGCAGCTTCTTAGAAGACACTGAAGAAGGGCCGGATTTCCCCCCCTGCAATTCCCACCCTGAACCACCATCAGACCAGAACTCCCTAAACTATGTTTTTGTTTGTTTTGTTTTTTAAATTTTTTAAATTATTTATTTATTTTTGTTGTTGTTGTTGCAGTTTTGGCCGGGGCCGGGTTTGAACCTACCACCCTCAGTATATGAGACTGGTGCCCTACTCCCTGAACCACAGGCACCGCCCCTAAACTATGTTTTAAATGAATTCAATTAGGCAACATCTTTTTTTTTTTTTGAGACAGTGTCTCACTATGTCACCCTCAGTAGAGTGCCGTAATGTCACAGCTCACAGCAACCTCAAACTCTTGGGCCGAAGCGATTCTCCTGCTTCAGCCTCTCAAGTAGCTGGGACTACAGGCACCCGCCACAATGCCCAGCTATTTTAGTTGCAGTTGTCGTTGTTTGGCAGGCCCGGGCTGGATTTGAACCCGCCAGCTCCTGTGTATGTGGCTGGCACCCTAGCCGCTTGAGCTATAGGCGCTGAGCTAATTAGGCAACATATCTATTAAACCCAAAATTTTTAGGATGTGAGAACTGGGAAGTCTCTAGATAAGGACAGAAGCTAATAGCTATGGAACATCTACTGTGTGCCTGGCACCATGCTCACCACCCCTTTACACACATTATTTCATGTAATCTACACAATAACCCTGGGAAAGTCTTTAGGATACTAAGGTCAGAGATGGCAGAGCCAGGATTCATATGTAAGTCTGTCAGTCAACATGTAGATATCTCCCAATTTGACTTCTCAAAAGTAATTCACTCAGGAATCAATCATACTCCTTCTGTGAACCAAACAAGGCCTATCCAGTTAAGATGGGTGGTGAACCCACCCCTACAGGTGAGGAAACTGAGGCCAGATTACAAAGTGAGCCTAAGCCGCGCATAGGACCAGTATATTCAGCTCTTAGGTCAGGCCCCTTCCCACCACTCCAGTCTCATAGTTCTAAATCAATCCAGGCAAGGGAAAGGGTGGCAGGAATGCTGTGGGTTCTGCCCTCTAGGAGATAAGACAAAGATGAGCAAACAGAGAAACACACACGTGACAGTCACACAAGAAGATGCGCAGAGATGTGTCTGCACAGACAATGACACGCAGGTGTTGGGTGAAGTTCTTCCTCAAGGGGAGAGAAGGACAGCTTGGCCACGAGTGCAAGCTTGCTCCTAGAATTGTATGAAAGCAAGAAACAACTATATACTCTTAGATGGCATGTAGCAAAATGTCTTTATTTTCCACTTCCTTTTATTGGGAGCTAGTCCCGTACACCACATTGATCAATAATCCTAACATCCTTTTTTCTTACCTTAAACTATAGAAAAGAAAGAAAGTCAGGGAAAATGAGATAACCGTCATAAGATTAGCCTAAAGAAAGAAAGTCCGGGAAAGTAAGACAACCATCTTAAGCTAGCCTCAGGCTGTTCCTCTCTGAAGACCTAAGAACTATACATTATCTGACTTCTATTGTTAAAGTTAAAGGTTAGGGCTCAGCACCTGTGGCTCAAGCGGCTAAGGCGCCAGCCACATACACCTAAGGTGGCGGGTTCGAATCCCC
>NW_003852406.1:17642936-17645956 GCF_000181295.1 Otolemur garnettii
AAAAAAAAAAACAAAGTTAAAGGTTAGGATAAACAGGGGAGTAAAACCTTTTTCTTCTATGTACTCAATTAAATTTTCAAGCAACAGGCTCCATGACTGTTTTCTTATGGTTTGGAGGCCCCGTGGTTTCGATGGAGTGTTTTACTCACATCATTATGATGAAGTTTTTCTTTTTACTCACATCAACATTTGAGTCATGTCCTCTGCACAGATGGGCCGTTTCAACCCTTATCTGGCAGGCTGACTTGACTGCACAGGTTCCATGTAGGAGGTTGTTAGGCCTTGCCTGCAGGTCCCCACTGTGCTTTCCCAGGTTGCTTAGGGCCTTGACAAAAGCGCATAATACTTGCAAGTCTTTTTGCTCAGTTTCTGGAATTAAAAGAGCACATTTCACTTAATTTTTGTGGGAGTTTACCCCACACTCAGGCACTTAGGCTGGGATACTATACTGCTCTCATCTCTCTACTTGCACAGTTCTTTTCCACAAGGAAACAGGTGAGAAGGGCCCTTGCCAGTTCTTTAGATGGTTACACTGGGGCTACACAGACACCTCTCTAAGTCCCCATTGTACAGTGCAGGGCAAGCACTTTAAAGATGTTTGTTGAATAAATGAGCCGATCATTTTGGAATGAATGAATGAATGAATGCTTGCTTCTGCACAAATAGGCACACATGCTTCCAGAAGCTCACCAACATATTATTGACAAATACATGCACACAATCCTAGAGACCAGCACACCTAACTAGAAAGACAAACTCGTATTTACACCAAAATAACCTCACATAAAAACTCTGGTAGACACAGCAGGCAGGCACCAACTCATTCATCTGTGCAGAGACACAGAGGCCCATACTTTCCCGCAGAGATACTCACGTATTTAAGCTTACACAAATGTAAACGCTTACACACACACAGACACACCTGGGAACATGCAAGTACACACTCTCCACCAAGGAGTCCAGCTCCAACCAGAAATGCAGCGCCTACGTGCACAAGCCCAGAACACTCACACGAACCCACACCGATACACTCAGCTGGACAAAGGCAAAGCTGTAGGCCCCAGACAGGCTGGGAGTGAGACACCTATCCACAGAGACCCCTGGGGCTGCCCGTGGCTCCCACACTGTCTGCCTCCTCCCCCTCCTGTCTGTGGCCAGAGGGGGCTCCTGGAGGAATTCCTTTTGCAGACTGGCTGAGAAAGGCTGCTCCTCTTCCCCGGCAGTACCAGGCAATAGTCCTGAGACAGGGAAGCAGAAGGGAGGGAGCTCCCCCTTCCCAAAGGACTCTGCCCTGGGTTCCCGGCTGCCTCCCAAAGCCAAGCCAATCCCAAGCTGGGTGCTGGACTCTAGACAGTGGCAGAGCCCATTCAGGTCCCGCTGCCCCAGTTCTACTCCCGACACAATGATTTAGGAGTGCCCAGTGAATAGCACTTTTCCAGAAGACTTGCTTCCTCAGGAAACAGCTCGGCCACCAGCTTGATCTTCAAAACAGGCCTAGGATGAAAACACTCCTGTTCCTCTCCAAAAACATGGGCAGCTCCTCTTCCTCAGAGTCCCCTAATGTCATTCCAGCCAGAGCTTCCACAGCATCCCAAAGCCATAGGCATTAACGGCCAAGGTTCAAGTCTTGCTTCTGCTTCAACTCTGTGTCCACTTCTGTAAAAAGAGCCATTGGGGGCTTGGTGCCTGTAGCTCAGTGGTTAGGGAGCTGGCCACATGCACCGGGGCGGGTGGGTTCCAACCCGGTCTGGGCGTGCTCAACAACAACAAAAAGAAAATAGCTGGGCATTGTGGTGGGTGCCTGTAGTCCCCGTTAGCTATCGGGAGGCTGAAGCAAGGGAATTGCTTAAGCTCAAAGAGTTTGAGGTTGCTGTGACGACAGGGCACTCTACCGAGGGTGACCTAATGAGACTCTGTCTCAAAAACAAACAAACAAACAAACAAACAAAAGAGCCATTGGGTTTGATGACTTCAGATCTAGCTGGAATGGCATAGGGGTCTCAGATTCCCTAGACAGCCTCTGAGCAGGGGTGAAGGGGCTCTGATACCCAGAAACAGTGGCCCAGTAGGGGTCTCCTCTCAACTGACAGAGTCATAAACACCAGGCTTAAGCCAGAGTGGCTTAAGGCTGAGGTGTGTGGTGCTGGAGCAAAATGGTGACACAGAGAAAGGATGTCCTGTCCAGTCTGGAGACAGACAGTGACCATCCCTCTCCCTCCTAGCCACTTGGCAGGTCCCCAGGCTTCTGCTGGAGGTAGACAGGGCTTCAGCCCCACCCAGGCAGGCGACTGAGAGACAGGAATGCTGCTCAGCACAGCTGGCTGGACAGGGGAGGCTGTTTATTCTCTGATGTCAGGAACATCTCAGACAATCAGGGGGATTTGGCTGCTGCAGCCCCTGGATACTAAGTCTCAGAGAACTTAATCAGAGCAGGCTGATAGCTGGAGTAGGCAGTGGAGTGGAAGGGAGGGGCTGTCCCTGTCCTGCCCACATGTATGTCTCTGGGATCACCTCCTAGGTCTGCATTGACAGGGCTGAAGATAAGCCTAGAGCTCTGATTAATAGAATGGGCACTGGGGGTGGGGACTTCCCATTGTATCCACTTCTGGCATTGCAGGTGCCCCCACTTATAAAACAAAGCAGTGCTAACGACCCCAGCCTGGAAAGGGAACCTACTTTCCATGCACTGGGACGTGTGCCAGCACTCCAGCCTCCCAGGAGTTTTCTTTGCTCAGACAACTGTCTAGCTGCAGCATCTGCCTTTCTTATTCCAGCTCTAGAGTCAGCTCTGGTTCTGCCTCCTTCTGGCCTTTTCATTTTGGGCAAGTCATCTCTCTGTGCCTATTTCTTCTGTAAAATAAAGATGGTAATATCTGCCTTGTGGGGAAACTGTGAGGATTAAAAGAGATGATTCTTGGGCAGCGCCTGTGGCTCAAAGGAGTAGGGCACCGGCCCCATATACCAGAGGTGGTGGGTTCAAACCCGGCCTTGGCCAAAAACTGCAAAAAAAAAAAAAAAAA
>NW_003852406.1:17645993-17667222 GCF_000181295.1 Otolemur garnettii
CACATCATGTACTTGATACACGTGCACGTACATGGTGATGCCCTTTTCCCTCAGCCCTTCTATTGCTGCTGACCCTGCCCCTGGGCTTCCTGAGGGTTAGGCCCCACTGGTGTAGTTCATGATCCAATCCTGGTCACACCCACCCATTTCTACTTCCAGCCCTTGGAGTGCCCTGAGGTTTTCTGGGTCAGAAGCCTTTCTGGAGAAGAGTCCACGTTGACACAAGGAGGCACTTTGAGGCTGCAGAAGGTCCAGCAAATGGTAGCTTTTTGTGTTTTGCCCATTTCTGGTTTTGCACAAGTTTGAGCACCCTGTGAGGACAGCCCAGAGGTCAGGACAGTCAAATTTCATCAATCCAGAGTCACTAGTTTGGAATTCACCCCTTTCCATAGTTAATAAAAAATTTACATAAAACATAATGAAGGAGGCCAGGTGTGGTGGCTCACACCTGTAATTCTAGCACTCTGGGAGGCTGAGGCAAGTGGATTGCTTGAGCTCACCAGTTTGAGACCAGTCTGAGCAAAAAGCAAGACCCTGTCTCTACTAAAAACAGAAAAACTGAGGCAAGGATCACTTGAGCCCAAGTTGGAGGTTGATGTGAGTTATCACAGCACTCCAGGTGACAGCTTGAGATTCTGTCTCAAAAACAAACAAACAAAAAAAAACCATAATGAAGCACCAGGATGGAAAGGGTATCAGTGAAGACCCATCTACCTTTATTCCACATAGGACCCAATTTAAACTCTGGCAAATAAAAAGGAATTTATTGGTCACCTAAGTGAAAAGCCTTGTGGATTCAGTCCATAAACAACATTGGGAATGTGTTGGGGACTCAGTGGCTCTGCTTTCCACTGTGTTGGCTTTAGTGTGAGACTTTATATGGCAGCAATAAGACCAGCCTCTCACATTCTTTTTTTTTTTAAAGATAGAGTCTCGCTTTGTTGCCCTGGTTGAGTGCCGTGGAGTCATAGCTCATAGCAACCTTAAATTCTTAGGCTCAAGTGAGCCTCTTGCTTTAGCCTCCCAAGTAGCTGGGACCACAGGCGCCTGCCACAATGCCCAGCTATTTTTAGAGGTGGGGCCTCACTCTTGCTCAGGCTGGTCTCCAACTCCTGAACTCCTGAGTTCAAGCAATCCACCCACCTTGGTCTCCCAGAGTGCTGGGATTACAGGTGTGAGCCCCTGCTGACTGTCACATTCAGGATCAGTGGACATGCAGGTCTCTTACCCAGGAACCCCAGCAAAACTCATGGTTCACTTGATTGAGATACTGTTATCTGACTGGGTCACACACCCACGTCTGAAGCAATCACCAAGGCTGGGGGAACGCAACTCACCAAACAGCTTGGGCCTGACACTGCTCTACTCATGGAAAGTGTGGGTGGAGGGGGCAGTCAGTCAGCTTTACCTAGATGCAATGGGAGCTGGCTCCCGGAGAGGAAGCTGGGGTAGCGTACCAGGAGGCTGAATGGACCCTGGGTGATGAGAACAGCAGACAGCCCTATCCAGGGGAAATCAATAGTCAAAGAACTCTGAGGACAAATCCTTTTCAAGTAATGCTCAAGCTTTTTAAAAAATATAACTGATGTGCTAGTTAGGCCTCCATATAGAGGCCTAATGTGTTAGAGACCCATTTGGGACACCTGTATTTGCTCAAGAACAGCCAAACCGCATTTCTAAACTGGTCTGCAATCCACACCTCCAGCAATTCAGATTGGCCTTGTCTCCTTCCTGCCCCACTCGTGGGCAGTTTGAGTGAATTGACCAATGTCAGTTGGCTGAAACAACCTGGCCATACGGCATGCTGTTTTCACTGGAGTCCTCCTTTGGTCAAATGGGGACAGAGCAAAGTTTGCTTCCAGTGGCCCCCGCCTCATAGCTGGCTCCAAAAGGTCTCTTGCCCTTGACTCTCCAGGGATTTCTTTCACCACCATTCTTATTACTCAAATCTGTTCTTGGGAACGGCTTTACCATCTGTCATTTGCACGTGTGTATGAATAAGCATCAAATCAATATTTTAACCTCTCTCAGGACCATCTGTACTTTATTTTTTTGTTTCTTCTGCTATGGGATGCATGGGTTGCCTGGAAGTGTGTGGACTTAAAAACTATGAAACTGGCCAGGCGTAGGGGCTCATGTCTGTAATCCTAGCACTCTGGGAGGCCGAGGCAGGTGGACTGCCTGAGCTCACAGGTTCGAGACCACCCTGAGCAAGAGCAAGATCTCATCTCTAAAAATAGCCAGACGTTGTGGTGGGTGCCTATAGTCTGAGCTTCTTGGGAGGCTGAAGCAAGAGGCTGGATGAAGACTGGATGAAGAGTTGGATGAAGGCTGCTATGAGCTATGACACCACAGCACTCTACCAAAAGCGACAAAGCGAGACTCTGTCTCAAAAACAAACAAACAACAACAAAACAACTATGAAACCACTCTCAACTAATAGAGATAATTTCTCCCATTCTTCCAATTATAGGGATGGATTCCTGAGCTAACTTTATAAAACGCCACAGGAGGTCCCCCTGCATAAAAATCTCTGGTGGCTAGTAACAAATTCCAACTTGTTATCTCATCATTGGATAGTTTTCTCATTTGCCTGCTTTATTTCTTAACTACTGCTCCCTGGGATTATTTCTCAAATCCTACATGCCAAACTTTTCCTTAGTCTTATCTTGAAGTTCTTGTAGGAACTTCAGACAAGATAGTAAATGAGACCTAGGACAATGGACACACATAAAGTCTTTATTAAATGTAATTGTCTCAAGCTTTATAATAAGGTAACTATTAAGAGACTAGTTTCTATCCTATGTACTCAATTTTGATATGAGGACAATTAATGACAATTAATGACATGATGGGGAAAGGGGAGAGCAGAGAGAGAAAGAAGGAGGAAAGGGTGGGGGAAAGGAAGAGCAGAGAGAGAGAGGGATGGAGGGAGGTGGGTGGGGTCTTGGTGTGTGACACCCCTTTTGGGGGTAAGACATGATTGTAAGAGGGACTTTACCTAACAAATGCAATCAGTGTAACATGGTTTCTTGTACCCTCAATGAATTCCCAGCAATAAATAGTTTCTAAGTTTTTTAATTTTACTTATTGGAAATTTAAAAAAGGGACTAATACAGCATTATATAGCATTGGCAATATTTTATTTTTAACAAATATGAACATTTAAAAACAAAATAGTCGGCTCGGCGCCTGTGGCTCGAGCGGCTAAGGCGCCAGCCACGTACACTTAAGGTGGCGGGTTCGAATCCCCAGCCCGGGCCCGCCGAACAACGATGACGGCTGCAACCAAAAAATGGCCGGGCGTTGTGGCAGGCGCCTGTAGTCCCAGCTACTTGGGAGGCTGAGACAGGAGACTCGCTTGAGCCCAGGAGTTGGAGGTTGCTGTGAGCGTGATGCCATGGCACTCTACCCAGGGAGATAGCTTGAGGCTCCGTCTCAAAAAACAAAAAACAAAAAACAAAAAACAAAATAGTCATCTTTTTACCATCCTAGGTCATAAAATTTTGCCTATATCTGAATGTGAGGAATGCCACTTGCTAGAGCATTTAAGTAAGTTATTAACATCTTGAACCTCAGTTACTTCATCTGTAAAATGGGATAATACAAAATTATAATAGTAGTATAATATATAATAAAAATATGTCAGATATTATTTGTAGCATAATAAGCCAACCCCAAATTAAATGGTCTAAAATACCAACTATTTGGCCAGGCACAGTGGTTCACACCTGTAATCCTAACACTCTGGGAGGCCGAGGCAGGTAGATTGCTTGAGGAGTTCAAAACCAGCCTGAGCAATATTGAGATCCCATCTCTACTAAAAATAGAAAAACTGAGGCAAGAGGATCAATTGAGTTCAAGAGCTTGAGGATAATGTCAGCTGTGATGTCACCATACTCTAGTCAGGGCACCAAATGAGACTCTATCTCAAAACAGGCTGGTGCCTGTAGCTCAGGGGGTAGGGCGCCAGCTACATACACCAAGGCTGGCAGGTTCAAACCCAGCCCGAGCCAGCTAAATAACAATAACCAATGCAATCAAAAAATAGCCAGGCATTGTAGTGGGCACCTGTAGTCCCAGCTACTTGGGAGGCTGAGGCAAGAGAATCACTCAAGCCCAAGAATTTGAGGTTGCTGTGAACTGTGATGCTGCCATGGCACTCTACTGAGGGTGACAAAATGAGACTCTGTCTCAAACAAAACAAAAAAACACGAACAAAAAAAAATCAACTAATTTGCTCAGGATGCTATAATTTGGGCTGGGTTCAGCAGGCATTCCTCCTACTCTATCTTTCCTGGGACCATTCATCATCTGGAAGTTTCACTAGAGTTAGGTGGTTCAAGATGGCCTCACTCAAGTATTTGGTGAGAAGTTGGGATGCTGCTTGCCTCGATGTGAGAAACCCAGGGCATTCCAAGTGGGACAGAGTAGAATCTGTAAAACCTTTTTGACGCTGAGGCTGGTAAAGTAACACAAAGTTACTTCTGTCTCATTTTATTGGTCATAGCAAATCACAGGGGTCACAGAGAAAAGAATTAATCTCCACCTATTCATGAGACAATTGGCAAAAATTTTGTGGCCTTTTTAAGGTATCTACCTCAGGATTAGTACTTTTAAATAGCTAAAAACAGTGCCTGGCACAGTCTCTACTATTTAAAAAATAGTTTATTTTCATGACATATTGTTATTTTTTTACTACTGTTTTATAAAACAGGATTTTACTGTTCTTTTTTTGCAGTTTTGGCCAGGGCTGGGTTTGAACCTGCCACCTCTGGCATATGGGGTTGGCACCTTACTCCTTTGAGCCACAGGTGCCGCCCCAATTTACTTTTCTTAACAGTACAGTAGAACCTCAACTTCCACAGCCACCTCCCTACACTGAGCAGCTCCTTAGCACCACATGTACATATCAGTACAGTGGGCTTAGTTCCTTATGCTGACCACCTCCATATGTTGACCAGTTGGTTACAGTCCCCTTTGATGGTCAACTTACAGGTTCTTCTGTGTTTGGAAATTCATTATCTGAAAATAAAGAATAATTTAGCTTTATACTTAATAAATTAGCCTAATAGAAATTCAGCATATTTCCTTACTTTTCTCATTCCACACAAAATATTAAATAGATGTAGATATAAATAAATATTTCTTTCTTTCTTTTTTTTTTTGAGACAAAATCTCACTACGTCACCCTGGGTAGAGTGCCATGGCATCACAGCTCACAGCAAACCCAAACTCTTGGGCTTGAGCGATTCTCTTGCCTCAGCCTCCCAAGTAGCTGGGATTACAGGAGCCTGCCACAACGGCTATTTTTGGTTATAGTTGTCATTGTTTTTTGGCAGGCCCAGGCTGGATTTGAACCCGCCAGCTCTCCTCAGCCCACCACTGAGCCACAGGCACCATCTGAGCACAATTCATTATTTATAAAGTATATACATATGCACACACAAAAGTTATCTTAACTATGCAACAATAATTTACTCCATACCTAGCCACTAACTGCTGAATGTTAAAACCCCAACATTAGCCTCGACTGGGCAAGGAATTGATGGTTCACTAATGGCTTCTATGGGCGTTTGCCTTTTATATCACTCAGTTTTCTGGATTTCACACCTTATCTGTGTGTGCCTAACTACCTGATCACTCTTCCTTATCATGTAGACCAGCCCCCTGGCCAAGAGAACTTAGTTTACCTCCTAGCTTCCCTTCAGTTAAATCAAACGTAATTCCCTACCCTTTCCACTCAACAGTTGCTGCTTAAGACCCACAGTAAAAGGATTAGAATGCTGTGATATCACAGTAGCTGACTTTGCTGATCTACTATTTATCTGTTTTGGGCAAAGTGGATCAGCTGCACAAAGACAGTCTCTAAACAGCAATAAAATTCCACCAACACTCTATTCCTATCCTAATTCTTCAGCAAAGCTTCTATAACTCGAAGGTGCCATTTTTCAATTACCTACAATTCAAGATTTTTGCAAGGCACCTGTATCCCCTTTCCAGAATTGATTTAAAGCTGATAATGTATAAACAAATAATTCATATTGATTGCACCCAGCCCTTACAAATGAAACTGAAAGAGCAAAATGACTCCCAACTCTAAATCACCTACATTTTCTAAGTTACGCTACCTATGCTTTTCATTTTGATAAGTTACTTAGCAGGATCACTTATGCAAACAGTCAGACTTACTAAAAAATGTTTGAAATTCCTATGGTTTTCAGTGATTTTTATCTAGCATTTTCTAATTATTTTTAAAATTCACAGCAATTCTACATACCAGATTTTTCTAAGGAAAATTTATACCAATGAGGGAATATTTTCTAATATTTGGGAAATAGTTATTGAACAACTATTCTATTACCTTTACAGTGAACAGATGAGAGAAGGGATGAAGAAGTAAGCAATTCAGGTAATTATTTTTTATTTTTTTATTGAGGCAGAGTCTCACTTGGTAGCCCTCAGTAAAGTGCTGTGGCATCATAGCTCACAGCAATCCCAAACTCTTGGGCTCAAGCGATTCTCTTGCCTCAGCCTCCCAAGTAGCTTGTACTACAGGCACCCGCCACAATGCCCGGCTATTTTTAGAGATGAGGTCTCGCTTTTGCTTAGGCTGGTCTTGAATTTATAAACTCAAGCAATCCAACTCCGCCTTCCAGACTGCTAGGATTACAGGTGTGAGCTACCACGCCTGGCCCAATTCGAATAATTTAAATGGAAGTCTAGCTATTTTAAAATCATTCTTGGTTATCAATTTAAAAGCCTTAAAAGGATTTTAGTTATTGAAAATAGTATTTCTGGCTCGGCGCCTGTGGCTCAAGCAGCTAATGTACACCAGCCACGTACACCCAAGGTGGTGGGTTTGAATCCAGCCCAGGCTGGCCAAACAACGACAGCTGCAACCAAAAAATAGCTGGGCGTTGTGGCAGGTGCCTGTGGTCCCAGCTACTTGGGAGGCTGAGGCAGGAGACTCGCTTGAGCCCAGGAGAGGCAGGTTGAAGTGAGCTGAGATGCCACAGCACTCTACCCAGGGGGACAGCTTGAGGCTCCTGTCTCAAAAAAAAAAAAAAAAAAAAAAAAGAAAAGAAAACAGTATTTTTTTTGTGCTATATAAAAAAACATACCAAATACTGAGCAATTTATAAATAATAAAAATGTATTCCTTATAGTTGTAGATGCTGGGAAGTCCAAGACCCAGGCACCAGCAGGTTTGATAGTTGGCAAGAGCCTACTCTAAGATGTTACTCTAAGATGGCACCATCTAGGTGTTCTCATAAGGCAGAAGGGACAGAAGGGACAGAAGGGGATGAATGCTGTGTCTTCATGTGGCAAAAGACCATCTGCACTTGAAAGGAAATAGAAGGCTCTGTCCTACCCAGCTCACTAACCCCAAATGTACTTCTGAGGATGGAGCAAATGAGACTTCTTGAAATCAAGTTAACAAATGTCCACATCTTCTCTGAAACCCTCGCCTAACCACAATGCCTTGCCAATGCATTTTTTCTCAAGTCTAACTCCAATCTCCTTTTGCTGACTTTCAACCATTATCTTTCATTATAGCAGGGAAATTTCCTTTCATCTATTTATTCACTTAACTTTTTTTTGAGCACCTGCTGTATACAAAGATAACCTATGCCCTGCCCTCAAGCACCTTGCAGTTGAATTTTTTTTTTTTTTTTTTTGGTGATAAGGTCTTGCTCTGTAGCACTGTCATCTCATCGCAGCCTCAAACTTCTGGGTTTAAGTGATCATCCTGCTTTAGCCTCCCAAGAAGCTAGGACTACAGGTCTGTACACCACCACGCTCAGCTAATTTTTAAATTTTTTGTAGAGACAGGGTTTTGCTATGTTGCCAGGTCTGGTCTTGAACTCCTGGCCTATAGCAAACCTCCCACCTCGGCCTCCCCAAGTGCGATTATAGAAATGAGCTACCACTATCAGCCTGAAGTTGAATTTTAATACAGGAAAGTAGATTTCTTTCTTCTTTTTTTGCAGTTTTTAGCCGGGACCGGGTTTGAACCTGCCACCTCCAGTATATGGGGTCAGCACCCTACTCCTTGAGCCATAGGCGTTGCCCAGGAAAGTAGATTTCTAACACAAAGCCTAGCTTAAAGGCTGGTAAACATGTAAACTTAAGTATTCAGCAAGTGCCGCTTACCCTTTTCCGGGCTGCAGTATATGGACGCTGCAGTGGAACACTGGAAATTTTCAAAAAACCCTTTCCAAGGTAGACAAGGGCGCCAGCCGGAGTGGGTGGAGATGGTGGTGTCTATCTCACTTTGGAATGCGGAGACTTGTTTTGGATGTTCCAAATGTCAGGTTGGAGATGCGTGCAAAGAAGAGGGGCTTATTCTAACCAGATCAGGGCTAGAGGCAGCCCAGGACACTGTCTCCATGGTGCACAGTCCTAGACAGTTTGGAAACAAACAGAAACCCATCCAGAGGGGGAAGACTGACAAAGGCAAAAACAAAGGCCAAGAGATGGAAAACTCATGAGGTGGGGCATGGTGGAGAGGAGGGGAGTGGGGAGTGAGCTGGGTGGGGGCTGTGGTGGGGGCTTAGGGAGGAGCCTGATCCTGTTTGTGTGAGGAACTGAATGGGGCCCCAGGGCCTAAGAATCACCATGGCAACGGGGAGGGCAAGTGCCTCTGACTCCTGGCCAACACAAACCTGCTGGGCTTAGCAGCAGAAATAGGCTCAGATGTGATGGGGCCACATTCTAAAAAAAAAATCTGAATTGGGCTCTTAAAATCACAAACTCCCCATCCATCTCCTGGTTTTGTAGGCCTTCAGTGTCTAATAAGTTGATCAGAATGACATCAAACCACATTCCCTGACTCCACCTTTCATATACACATGTATACTTATCTAACACCTCACAGAGTAAAACTGACAGTTTACAGGATTCTGGATATTTCCCACTCATCACCGCTCCCAAAGCTGTCCCCTTAAAGAGCATTAATGATAGGGTGGCTGGGGCCCCATGTAAGGTGGTTCCAGTCCAACTACTATCAGGTCTCCTCTGTCAGTGACTGTCTGGTAAAGCTCTTGGGCCCCATGGACCTACCTTAGCAGGCCAAACTGGCCTTTTCCAGGAGCTGCCTGGCCCATGGAACCTGCCTTAGATGTAGGGTTAGTGCTAAATAGATAATAATCACATTTAGATTTTGTCCCAGTGTCTCACACTATCCCCATTACCCTAGTCCAGGGCTGACTTATCCATTAGACATAGTAGGCACAGGGCCTAAGATTCCCATTGCAAAAAATGTTTTCTTTTAAAATCAGAAGAAAAAAGAAACTTTTAAGTGGAAGAAAATGTTTTAGAATGTTAATATATTTATCCCTATACCAATGCAGCCATAGAATATAATTTTTTTTTTCTTTTTGAGACAGAGCCTCACTTTGTCACCCTGGGTAGACTGTCGTGGTGTCACAACTCCCAGCAACCTCAAATTCTTGGGTTCAAGCGATTGTCTTGCCTCAGCCTCCTGAGTAGCTGGGACTATATGTGCCTGCCACAATGCTTGGCTATTTTGAGAGATGGGGTCTCACTCTTGCTCAGGTCTCAAACACGTGAGTTCAGGCAATCCAGGTGCCTTGGCCTCCTACGGTTGTAGGATTACACGCGTGAGCTACCATGCCTGGCCTAGAATATAATTTTAAGTACTTTTTACATGGAGAAAGAGGGGACTGCAAAGACAAAAGTACCCAGAGCCCATGGAAGTCATTATGTGGCCCTGTCCCAGTCTTCCCTTCCACCTATTAGAACCCTGTAAACTCCAGGGATTTCCTTCCCCCTTATCAAAATGTACCTGTCTAATGTCCCTCCAGTACTCCTAAAGGTCCTACAGGGCAGGACCTTCTTTTCTTCTTTTTCTTTTTGGAGCCAGAGTCTCACTGAGCTAGAGTGCCATGGGCTTAGCCTAGCTCAGCAACCTCTAACTCCTGGAGTCAAGTGATCCTCCTGCCTCAGCCTCCCAAGTAGCTGGGACTATAGGCACCTGCCACAGTGCCCAGCTAATTTTTTTCTGTTTTTTTTGTACTGATGAGATCTATGCTCTTGCTTAGGCTGGTCTCAAACTCCTGAATTCAAGGAATGTTCACATTTTGACCTCCCAGAGTCAGGATTACAGCCATGACCCACCATACCTGGCCCAGGACCATTATTTATCCTCATGCCCCCACAATCACACTGGGATTTCCACTGCCATTTTTTTTTTCTCTTTTGGCTGGGGAGTAGGGGAGATGGAATAGAAACCTGAGGGAAAAAACAAAGGTCAAGTTTGAAAATAAATACTGCCTAACTGAAAGAAACCCACTCCTCAGCTCTGCTCTCCAGTAGTGAGCTGATGTGACAGCCAGGTCTCAGGGAACAGACTTTCTGGAAGGCATGCAGAAATTTCCCATCTGTGCAGCCTGACTTTGTCCACATCCCTTACAACTGAACTCTACTCACTGTTCCTGCTGAATTTGCCAATCATCTCCATCTCAGTAAATCCAACAGACACTTCTCAGGTTTAATCCTGACTTTTCAGCAGCACCTGACACTGCTCAGTAGCCCTCCTTCTTGGCTTCCATGACTTTGCTATCTTGCTTTCCTCCTATTCCTGATACTCCTACTCTGTCTCCTTTGCAGGTGCTGTGCTCTGCTGGGCTATTGAAGACAACGATACAATAGCAGGAGTTTACACATACCAGCAATCTACCCTGCTCTGGGCACTGTATTTTGTATCAGCTTTTTTAATCCTCAAAATCATCCTAAATGCATTCTCCAATCACCAGCTAGAGTAATTTTACTGAAAACCAAATCTCAACATTTCCTTAAAACCTTCCAGTGGCTCTCCCTTGCCCACAGCTTTGAGGTCTTTCAAGATCTAGCCCCACTCACCTTTGTAGCCTGATTTCTCAGTATTGCCTCTTTTACCATCTTTCTTTTACCTTCTCTCAGAACTCTAGATCTTCATAAGTACTGTTCCCACCACCTGAAACACTTTTTTCTCTATCTCTTAACTAGTTCTTATTTATGAGATTGACACAGTTCTGCCACTTGCAAGCTACTAAACTCTCTGGGACTTTAGTTCCTTATCTGTTACGGTGGTTAAGCCTGCTGTGAAGATTAAACAAATCTGTATACTAAGGTGCTTTGCGGTGCTCACTTGTGTCACGTCAATTATTTCCTGACCTCAGATCACATTAAAACCCCTTGCCATACCTTTAATCCCAACACTCTGGGAGGCTGAGGCAGGTGGACCGCTTGAGCTCAGGACAAGAACTGCCTGAGCAAGAGCAAGACCCCCCTCTACTAAAAATAGAAAAACTAGCTAGGTATAGTGGGTGCATACCTGTACTCGGGAGGGTGAGGCAAAGGATTGTTCAAGCTCAAGAGTTTGAAGTGGCTGTGAGCTGATAATGCCACAACACTCTAACCAGGGCAACAGAGCAAGCCTGTGTTTAAAAAAAAAAAAAAAAGGCTCCTTGCCAGGTATTTCCCAAAATTCCTCTAATATCATCTAATGCCAACTCCACTCCTGAAATATCTATCTTTGGTTCTGCCCACCTTGCCAGACTGTCCACTTGTGAGGGCAGGGGCATTTTGACTTTGATTCTGCCCATATTCCTAGTACCTGGCACACAGTAGGCACTCGTATCTGTTAAATCAGCAGCTAGAAATCCAGCACCTACTAGATAACCTGATGATATATGTTCTCCAGCCAACGGCCACCTCACACAAGGAAGTAAAGGGAGTAAGATTTCTAATCACATGGTATACACACAGCAGACTCAGGCAGAAAGCAGGCACAAAGGTAACTTGGTAATTAGGAAAATATCTTTATTATTTTTGAAATGTTCTAATATTCAATATAAAAACCGTGATAGTGGCTTTCCACAACTTTACAAATTATAGAAAAATGATTTTTTTCCCCTTCTTTATGGAAATCTCACCCCCAAATCATACAGGGCCCCATATGGCTGAAACCCAGCAGGAAAAAAGGAGCAGAGAATACAAGTAGGGCTGCAGCTCTCTGGGTGGCCAAAGGCTTTTCCTACACATTAAAGCCCTGGATGAGTCCCAAAGACCTATGACTCCTCTGAAGGAGGCTCTACCCGTGCAGGTCTATGGCACACCGAGCCAGGCCTCTGTCTCAAAGGCCAGCAGACCACCACAGGCCTGCAGCATGGCACTCATGGCTGGCAGGCCACAGGCAAGGCAGCTTCGTGAGAATGAGAACAGGAGGCGAGCCTACTGCTCAAATCCCTTTCTCTAAAACACAGCCAGGAAAGAGGCTGTGGACATTGGCCAAATAGTGCTCTAGGTTTAGAAATTTCCCCTTTTACTCAGCTCACAAAGACTAATTTGTCAAACAGCTATTTAAAAAAAAATCAGAAAACAAATATTTGGTTCCATTTCAGCTGTAATCAGCAGTTGGCAATTTTTTAGAAAAAGATGACTTGAGTTGTTCATTATTAAATCTGTATTTTTTATCAGACCCCTGACTCCTTTCTTATCCACAGTTTGTCAGAGAATGAGCGGGGAGGTACAGCTGTAGCAGGAGGCTGTTTGTTGATTTGAGAAAACTGTTGAAATGTTTTGCACTCACATACAAAAGCTGATGGAATTCAAAAATGACCCCAATGATTTTTATGAGAAACATGACTGTTCCTCTTGGGTGTCGCAAGTCAAAACAAGGCAACCGCCTAGTGATTTATAGTCCCCACATTTTCCGCCTTCCAGAAGGCATTAGAGAAAGGGCCAAACTCCGCCAGGAGCGATTGTAAACACACCACTGACAGCCTGGACACTTTGTTTTCAAATGCAGCAGGACTTTTTCCTTTGGCCTTGGCTGAAAAGCCAACTCCCTAGGACTGGTTAGGAAGGAGCAGATGGGAGGGCTCCCCCAAAACCTAAGTGTGAGGGACCAATGGTCCCTGTTGACTGGAGTGTGGCTGGGAGCATCATCAAAGGCAATCAATACTTTATGGCATACGAAAATTGACTTGTGGTTCCCCCAACTGCCCCCAGGCTGCACCTGGCTGGACATGAGGCACAGGAGGTACAGAACAAGTTATCATAAGGCACATAGTTGAGGTGGCCCCCATACCAGGCTCAGAAAGATTATCTCTTCGCACGATTCCAGAAGTGCTGGAAAGCAGAGGAGTTGATGACACTCACTATGAGCAGCAGCAGCAGATACAGGGATATCATGACCGTAAACCAATGGCTAGAAAACCAGGAGACCTGGCTTGAAGCCCTGCTTAAGAGAGAAAAAAGAATGTGTTGGCAGAAATAGAAAAACATTTTTTTTAAAGTATATGCAACAAGTCTGGCTCAAAGAGAACAAAATGATGAATTCCATCCTCTGCGTGAGCCATGAAATGAAGCTTCGTGCTCCTTTGCTCAAAAAATCTGGGGCTGTTTGCCCTGGCACTGACACACCTTTCAACAGAACATTTTCTAAATGCACAAAGACAGCTATGCAATGAGCTCATTCTGATCTTCCCCTTTATAGCTCCTCTTTTACCTTTTATAACCCATCTTTTCTTAAGCAAGACTTTGGTATCTAGAAGAATGATCTAGCTCAAGATATTTGCCCAGATAGTGGCAGGTGGCAGGTCATTCAGCAAAGGTCTTTTCATTTTTAGACATGTACAGGTATGAATTCAAGCTGGGGAAATCCTCTTTGGCCCACTAGGAGATGATCTAAACCAGCCAAGTGTGCACTTAATGAGACACTCCAGGAAGGAAGGGGAAAGGAACAGAAATTTTCAAGCAGAAAAAAATGACTTTACACCAAAGGATAATGTGCCCCAAACTCAGGTGCCGTATATAGACTTCCCAAGTTGGGGTGGGCCATGGGGGTGGGGATATTACTGTTTTACAAAATTTACATGTGTGGAAACCATGCTGTGTACAAGCCAGAGTGGAAATTATTAAAAGTGGACCCTTTTCATGTCATACCTGCTCACCTGCTGTTCATCCCCTTGTGTTCCAATAATGTGACAAGATCTCAGAATGACTCCAACCCTAGGGAAGCCTGCACACATACTGCTGAGAGGGGACTAGGCACCGACCATGTTCCTCATGAGCTAAAGGCTCTGGTTGGACACTCTCAGGTCCAGAGAGGGGCAGGTGGTAGTTGCAAAGCCACCCTGGGAAGTAACTCAACTGGGCAGCACACAGCCCCAGCCAGTGTCCAGTCACTGCCCCATCTCTCCACTTAACCTCATCTGTGGGTTTCAGACCATAATCACAGGACTGACGGCTAAGGGGCTACACTGTCTGGGGCAACCAATGTGGCTTCCATCAGTCCCTCATGCTATTTGTCTTTACAAATCTATCTTTTCACCGGAGTATCTGAAGTCAGACAATTAGGGTCACAGACTTATCTAGAAAAAGGGCCATAACAATAGCTCTGATTGCCATTCCAAAAAGAGAGTTCCAAAATTACTTTGAAGGATGGACTAGGCTCTGGTGGGGGTGTAGAGCTTCCCCAGGGGAATTCTTCAAAGGTGACCATAATGATATTCACCAATGAAGTAGGAAGAACTTTTTCTAGGATGAGTTCAAGAACTTCACTGTCAGGCCTCTTAGGATAAGGACCATGTCTTCTCTGATTCTATTCCTGACCCCTCACCATGTGCAGCAGAGATCTGAGGCTGCTTGTTCTCCGGACCTCATGCAGGGAATGACCCTCTTACCTCTTGGGCTGCTTCTGCGAATACACCAGCAGGTACTTCACTCGCAGGAGCTGGTTATTGGTGACCACAAAGTACTTTGGAGGGATGTCCCCCCCTTCACTATGTTTAATTCTTGCTCTTCTGCGATCTATCTCCTTGGAATCTGAATAAGGAGAGTAAAGCACATCTTTACTGGGAGAAATACAATAACTAAAGAAGCAAATCATAAAGAGAAACAAGTCCAGCTCTTGGTCCTGAGGGCAGCAGAGAAATGGGCCTGTGTGCACAGGAAGCACTTCCATAAAAACAGCAGACTCTGGCAGACTGGGAGGCAGACAGGAATAGGAAAAAAGGAATAGCAAAATGCAAAGGATACAAGGAAGAAGAAACAGAATAAAACTCAACTGAGTGGGAAAAGCAGAGGGGAGAAGTAAACTGATGGCCATAACAAAAAATACTTTGGGACTCGGAACGGAAATGGGACTTGATCTGAAACAAGTAGGCATTTTAAACAAACCCTTCTGGGTTTGCGCTTCTTTGAACACTTAACTTCTACCCTTAGTACCAAGATCCGTATGCAAAAAAAACCCAAAAAAACCCTTTTCTTTTAATAACATGAAAAAAGCTCCACCAAAAACAAAACAAAAAGGGAGGCTGCAAGGTTTTGTTTTGATGTTTAATGTCACAGTTTACAAATTTTCTAAAAATTTTAAGTGTAAATATCCATGCCATCTGGCGTGAGAAGGTGGTGTCAGGCCTGGACCTGTTTCTCAGATTCCAGTTGTTTCACATTAGAGACCAGAACAGTCAGTTTTTGAATTCTCTTTTTCTCGATAGAACTAACAGACCAATTCTGGAGACTGGAATGACAGTCTGTGTTCTCTAATGTAGCAGAACCATGGAGGAGCAAAGCAAAAAGCATCAGGGACACATCAGGGATATGGGATGAGATGCAGCTAGTCACTGCTCTCAGGAGAGCCCACCATGTACTCCTTAGAGCCCCAGTTTCTCCTCTGTGGGCTCCAGCATGTCCCAGAATAGATCAGAGGGTCTGAACCCAGTTCTTAGTTTCATTTTAGCAAATTTTTTTTTGAGACAGAGTCTTAGTAAGGCACCCTCAGTAGAGTGCTGTGGTGTCACAGCTCACAGCAACCTCAAATTCTTGGGCTTGATTCTCTTGCCTCAGCCTCCCAAGTAGCTGGGACTACAGGTGCCCGCCACAATACCCAGCTATTTTTTTGGCTGTAGTTGTCATTATTGTTTTGGGAGGCCCGGGCCAGGTTCGAACCTGGCAGCTCTGGTGTATGTGGCTGGCACCCTAGCGGCTGAGTTACAGGTGCCAAGTCTAGTTTAGCAAATATTACTGAATGTCAAGTATATACCAGGCTCTCTTCTGACACAAGATGTCTTAAGAATGAATGAGACCTCACTCTTACCTTCAGGGAGCCCATGCTCTGGCCTCACCATTATTTCTAAGTCCAACCTTGCCTCCTCCCCCAAGCTTTCCCCTGCCACTTGGATCCACCAAAATTGCTCCTTCCCTTCAGCTGCCCCTATGGATCTCGTAAGTCCCTCACCTGGCACCCACCACCTACCACCTTGTGGTAAGTGATCTTTTCCATTACTTACTTGTTCAACCCCTAATAAGACTGCTCACACCTTGAAGGCAGGCTCCTGCACTGTTCCAGACCCAGCCCCTCTGGTGGCATGCACTGGGTGCTCCACCCAACAGCCAGGCCAACAAAAGCCTGTATCCCCTACACCGGACCTGTAGCCCTGATCTGGGCCCAGCACGCACTCACTCACCCTTCTTCTTGGTTTGGCACTTGACATCTGGATGGTCTATGACCTCACACACGGCCACACAGCTGAGGATAGGGCCAAGGAGGCTGTGCTGCCACCCGTGGCCATGGGGACTGTAAATGAGGGCAAGGCTCAAGTCACTTGTGAGGTAGGTCCCCTCTCCAAACAAGGATGTCTGCAAGGGCAGAGCCCAACAGAAAAGAAACACAGATGGGTGAACACTGAGTTGGTGCAGCAAGACAATGCAGGTTGTTCAGCAGAGTCACAAACACCAAACTTTCAAGCCCCCTTTATTCCCAGAAAGACACAGGGTCAAATAATCCTGTGATATCATCATAGGATTATGACTAAACACATTCTTCCCTGACAACAGTTTAACTGATTGGTGAACTAGTCATCTAGCCTGGCAAACCAGCAGTTCCTTGTGGTCAAGGTTAAATGAAAAAAACACAGATATAGGAGCCCATACAGACCTTGGTTTGAATGCTCCAACAAGCTGGCAACCTATGTAACTCTCTGTGTCTCAGCTTCTATTTATAAAAGAGTGTTAGAAGCACCTCCTTCGTAAGGTTTGGGGGGGGTGATTAAATGAAGTAATACAGCAAAACAGACCCAGGCACGTGGGTACTCCAGCAGAATTTCTTATGCTGCAGTGTACACAGTAATTCCTGCTGTGCGATTGCATTAATCATGGTTATGTTGATGGGCTTGTAAAAGCAAAGTCACACCCTCTTACAGGGAGGGCTTCTCACCTGAGGGAGGAAGTACTCTAAGTCATTACACTGAAAAGAAATGAGTCTCCACTGGGTGCAGTGGCTCATGCCTGTAATCTTAGCTCTGAGGGAGGCCAAAGCAGGATTACTTGAGCTTAGGAGTTCAAGACCAGGCTAAGCAAGAGCAAGACCTTTGCCTCTACTAAAAATAGAAAAACAAGTGCTGGGCGTTGGGTGCCTGTAGTCCTAGCTACTTGGGAGGCTGAGGCAAGAGAGACTCTTGAGCCCAAGAATGTGAGGTTGCTGTGAGCTATGACACCATAGCACTCTACATAATACAGGGTGACAGAGTAAGACTTTGCCTCAAAAAAAAAAAAAAAAGAGGAGTGTAATCTATAAGCAACTTCTCCAGGCTGCCTCTACTGTAAAGCAGAAGCCCCCTGCGTTCCAGTAGTCTGGTCATTATACTAAGCTGAGAGCCAGTGGGAACTGAGTGCCAGTGTAAACAAGCCCATCACTCTCAGCAAAACCCAACGGCACTAATCAGGTGCAGGAGGGCTGGGAAATGTCTCCAGCCTCAGAGTTGCAGCAGCCACAGCTGAGCCCAGGGCTGGCAGAGCCGGCCTCTCATAGACAAGACAGATGCTGCATGATGAGGGAGAGGCCTGCAGCTCCCCGGCGACCCCAGGTGACCTCTCCATTGGCGTGTAAAAGCAACTACTGCTTCCTTGGTACTTTGTACATGAAGAACACTTTGTATACATGAACTGTTTCAATCCTCTCACATATCAGAAGGAAGGTAATGGTGTCCTATGTTACAGATGGGAAAACTGAGGCTCAGAGAGTTTAAGTTAATTTGTCCAGGGCCACAGGGCTGCTAAGTCTTTCTAGCTCCAGGACCTATCTGTAAACTTTCTCCTATACCTCAGTGAGGGGCAAAATAAAAACCAGCAGAGAAGGGGTGGCTGACACTGTTTTAACTCCTAAAAAAGGTAGAAAAGCAGCTCAGGGAGGGCGGGAAAGGCCCTGTCCTTGGTGCATCCTGGCACAGCCCTCAATTTCTCCAATAGCTAACTCCACTGGAGGTCCCTTAAGGAAGTGCTTCTCAGACTTCTCAATGTGCATATGTTCACCTGAGGACCTTGTGAAAGTATGAATTTGCATCGGGCGGTCTGGGGCCGGCCTGAGAGTCCATACTTCCATCAGCTCCCAGGTGATGTGAATGCTGCTGGCCCAAGGGGTACACCAAGGAGCTGGGGCTATCCACATACCAGGATCTCTTGGAGAGTCTTCAAAGCAACTGGTATTTGGGCTTCACTCACAGAGATTCTGACTTACTTGATCTGGGATGCAGCCAGGCATTTGGGGTTGTTTTTTTTTTTTTCCTTTTTCCAGTTACAAGGAGTGATGATATAGGCATTTGGGATTTTTAAAAGCTCCCCAAGTGGTTCTAAATGTGTGGCCAAGACTGGGAACGATCCTAAGTCAATGCTTCTCGAACTATATAATCAGGATAAGAATCACCTGGAAATCTTGTTAAAAGGCAGGTCTGATTCAGAAAGGCCCAGGATTCTGCATTTTCACAGGTTCCCACATTTAGAGCAGCAAGGCCTTAGCAAATCTACCCACCCCCACTGCCCACCAGCCAACTCCCCAGGGTTCTCAGTCCCCCACTCTTCCTACTCCCCAAACCCCCACCCTTATTAGCAGGGTGCCCCCTGGGCCCCACCTTGTTCAGGTGGCAGTGCAGCCCGTTGTGGATGATGGAATGGAAGTTTTCCAGGCGGCTGCCATGGAAGGCATAGATAAGGTCTCGTTCTCCTTTGGTCTCATAAAATTTGGCGTTGGCTGGGTCGAAGTACTCAATTTCAAACAGGAAGTCCGGTGCGGGAACAGATGTGTGAGGAGCACCAGTCAGCTTTTGGATCTTTTCAAACTTGAAAAGGAAAGGAGCCGAAATTTTATTTGGGAAGCTGGTAAAATGCACTGTAAAAATGGCTTCGTAGGCTCGGCACCTATGGCTCAAGTGGCTAAGGCGCCAGCCACATATACCTAAGGTGGTGGGTTCGAATCCCCAGCCCGGGCCTGCCAAAGAACAATGATGGCTGCAACCAAAAAATGGCCAGGTGTTGTGGTGGGCGCCTGTGGTCCCAGCTAATTGGGAGGTGGAGGCAGGAGACTCACTTGAGCCCAGGAGTTGGAGGTTGCTGTGAGTGTGATGCCATGGCACTCTACCCAGGGGGATAGCTTGAGGCTCCGTCTCAAAAAAAAAAAAAAAAGGCTTCCTAAAGCCTCGGTCAGGTTGACTCCCATAGGCTCTGCTCATGAGAATAACAAGTTTCGTGAGAATACAAACATTAATTTATAAGCTAACTCAGAGCTGAGGCTCAAGACTGCTTTTGTTCCTACAGTAGGCTGAGAAGCATAAATTGCTCCTTCTAACTGGAGATCACTTCTAATCTTGACACTTTCACATCTGTTTCTTGTATTCTATATTTACAATAGTCTCATGAAGGGGAAAGGTTAGATAAATCACAAAAATAGTCAAAAATTTTCCCTCCCTCTCTGTCCATACATCCCTCTGCAATGATTTTGCAGGTGGGATTCTACCAAGATTCCATCAAGAATGGAATGGGGCTATTTCTCCACCTC
Organism: Otolemur garnettii; assembly: GCF_000181295.1. Classification (NCBI taxonomy): domain Eukaryota; kingdom Metazoa; phylum Chordata; class Mammalia; order Primates; family Galagidae; genus Otolemur; species Otolemur garnettii. The sequence continues at coordinate 17,665,837 of NW_003852406.1, forward strand.
TTGGATATGTACTTGGCCACGTGACGTCCTAAGGCTACTGGGACAACAGCATACATATGGCAAACAGAGACTTGAAAAGGGCTTGACTTCCTTGTTTGCTGTTGAGAGCCCTTCACCATTGTTCTGGGCTGGCCTCCTCTAGGATGAGAGCCTCACAGAGAAAGGACTCAGCCAAGGTCGTCCCTCCCAGCTGAAGATCCAGAAGAGTGAGAAAAGTGAAGCTACCCAGCTCATCCAAGTCAGCCAAGCCCCCGCCCCAACCAACCCATAGAATCAGGAAAAGCAATCAACATTTATCACTGTAAGACACTAAATTTTATGGGTGGTTTGTTATTCAGCAAAAGTTAATTGATAGAGAAAACTTCAAGAACAATAATCCTCAGGGCAGAGATTACATCATCTCAGTGGTTTTAAACAGTAGGTGATACTGTTCGGGTATGTGTCCCCTCCAAATTTCATGTTGAAACTTCACCTCCAATGTTAGAAGTGGGGCCTAGTGGGAAGTGTTTGGGTCATAGGGGCAGATTCCTCATGAATGGGATGGTGCCCTTCCCACGAAATTGAGTGAGTTCTCTGAGTTCTGGCTCTTAGTTCACAGCCAGAGCTGGTTGGTTAAAAGAGCCTGGCACCCTTCCTTTTCTTTCTTGCTCCCCCTCTCACCATGTGACACACCTACTCCCCCTTGCCTTCTGTCGTGAGTGGAGGCAGGCTTCCTGTACAGCCTGCAGAACCATGCACCAAACATACTTCTTTTTTCTTTATAAATTATTCGACTTCAGATATTCCTTCTTAGAAACACAAAATGAACTAAGATAGTAAGTCATAAACCAAAGCCAGCGTCTGGCAGTTTTCTCTCATTAGACTTGAACGAGAAAAACAAGGGCAATGTAACAGATATACAGCAGAACCTCTGTAAGCTGACCACCCAAGGGACTGTAACGAACTGGTCAACATACAGAGAGGGTCAACATAAGGAACTAGGTCTACTATACTGATACATACATGTGGCCATGTCCAGTCTATGAAAACTAGGTCAACTGGGGAGGTAGTGGGCTATGGAGGTTCTACTGTATTTATATTGATAGACGGTTGTCATGATCCTTTCCTCAGAAGAAATATCCCCTATTCTGAGGTTAAGACCATCCTCTTTTTCTAGCATTAAAATATCCTCTTATAAAATAGGATAACAAAGTAAAATATAAAATAAAAATTAGTTAACAAAAGCAAAACCAAAATATAATCTAGGAATTAGCAGTCCACATTCTATCATAGCCCCAGTTTGAGGTAACTATTAATATTCTCAATTTACTGGCTCGGCGCCTGTGGCTCAAGCGGCTAAGGCACCAGCCACATACACCTAAGGTGGCGGGTTTGAATCCCCAGCCC
>NW_003852406.1:17668997-17686412 GCF_000181295.1 Otolemur garnettii
CTTTTTTTTTTTTTTTTTTTAACTCTTTTGGTAGCAAATTTGACCTGAGCTGATGTGAAGTTTGCTTAGGCTTCATTTATCCCACTTCCTGTTACAACTGATGCATTTTGCTGCAGGAATAATCAGTGAGCCCGAGGATGGGATCCCACTAGACGTGAGCCTGAGTCATCCCACTAGACGTGTTGCTGAGTATTATGATCGATGTGATGGGTTATATTACATTGCCCTTCCCTTCTGCACAAGAATCAGTTAACTTCTGTTAACCTGTTCCGCCAAAGACCCAATATAAAGGTAGTATGACAATTAAATCCCTGAAGCCACCCAATGTGGGCCTCATCTCTTTGCCCCTTAGCTGTCATTTTAGGGGGCAAAGAGTAGCTCTTGGACCTCTATATGAACTGCTGCAAGGACTTCCTCGGAAACAAAACACCTTACAAGCTATGATCCACCCTACAAGCTTCTGATTTAGGCTGATGCCCCTGTGTCCTGTGACAGGCAGCACATTATTAACATTCTAAAATCAGAAAGAATCTGAACCCAAAAAACTTATTTGGTGACAGGATTTCTCATAAGGGACTGGCCTAACAGATAGTGACAAGATCTGTAGATTTTGCTCAGAAATTATGGCTGACCTCTCCAGCATGGCATTTAAGACACCTCAAGCCTAATCTCAACCCCTCACCCTCCCCTCCACTACGGATGGGTAGTGTCTAAGAACATGCCTCGTTCTAAGCCTCCACTCACTCAGTTGTCTGAAACATCTCTTCTTTCACCTCTACAACCCAGGGACTGCTGACCTAAGAGACTACTCTCCCCTCCAACCCCCAAATCCCTCAGATTCAATACTCTCCTCAGTATAGCCAGATTCCTGGAGGTGAAGGACTATCTTGTGTTTGTTTGAGACAGTCTTGCTCTGTCACTCAGACTGGAGTGCCATGGCATCAGCCTAGCTCAAACTCCTGGGCTCAAGCAATCTTCCTGCCTTGGCCTCCCAAGTAGCTGAGACTATAGGTGCCCACATAACGCCCATCTAATTTTTCAATTTTTTATTTTATTTTTTTTTTCTCTTTTTTTGAGACAGAGTCTCAAACTATCACCCTGGGTAGAGTGCTATGGTATCACAGCTCACAGCAACTGCCAACTCTTGGGATTCTCTTGCCTCTGCCAATTCTCTTGCCTCAGCCTCCCAAGTAGCTGGGACTACAGGTGCTTGCCACAATGCCCAGCCTTTTTTGGTTGTAGTTGTCATTATTGTTTGGTAGGCCCAAGCTGGATTCGAACCTGCCAGCTCTGGTGTATGTGGCTGGTGCCCTAGTGGTTTGACCTACAGGCACCGAGCCTAATTTTTCAAATTTTTAGACATACGGTCTCACTCTTGCTCAGGCTGGTCTCAAACTCCTGAGCTCAAGTGATCAACTCGCCTCAGCCTCCCAGAATGCTAGGATTACAGGTATGAGCTAGTGTGCTCAGCCCTACTCAGGGAACATTTACTGAGCATATACTCTGTGCCATGCCCTGTGCTTGGGACAGGGGAATTAAAAAGACTTTTAAAAGGTCCCCCAGGGCGGCACCTGTGGCTCGGTGAGTAGGGTGCTGACCCCATATACCAAGGGTGGCAGGTTTGAACCTGGCCCTGGCCAAACTGCAACAAAAAAATAGCCAGGCATTGTGGTGCACACCTGTAGTCCCAGCTACTAGGGAGGCTGAGGTAAGAGAATCACCTAAGCCCAAGAGCTGGAGGTTGTTGCGAGCTGTGATGCCATGGTACTCTACCAAGAGTGACAAAGTGAGACTCTGTCTCTAAAATAAATAAATAAAAGGTCCCCCAGTCAAGTGGGGAGGCAGAAAAGTAAATAGTATGACTTAGAGAAGTATTCACTGTCATAACAAAGATGGACACAAACTACTAAGAGTACAAGGTGGGTACTTCTGTTGGTAGAGGCTAAAAGAAAAGGGGGTGGGGCTGGGCATGGCTTTGCAGAGAAGGTGCTGTGGGATCTGGTTGCTATATGCAGGCACCCAGTAAGAAAGTGTAGTATGTGGTCAGGGAAATGGATTGTGGCCTGGTCAACTATGAGGTCCTCCTTCCAGACATTTGGGGTCCAAATCTTGGCTCTTATTCCTCTGCCAGCTGTATGACCTTAGGTGAGCTGTTTGACCTCCTGTGTCTCAGCGTTCTCCAATTATATTATATTATCTATATATTATACATAGCTACTTCACAGGGTCCCAGGGAAGTCTAATCAAGCTAAACAAGTAAAGTGGGGGCTGGGCACAGTGGCTCACGCCTGCAATCCCAGCACTTGGGAGGTCGAGGCAGGTGGATTGCCTGAGCTCACAGGTTTGGGACCAGCCTGAGCCAGAGTGAGACCTCATTCTCTAAAAAAATAGCCAGGCATTGAGGTGGGTGCCTGCACTGTTAGCTACTTGGGAGGCTGAGGCAAAGGGATCATTTGAGTCCAAGAGTTTGAAGTTGCTGTGAATTATGATGTCACAGCACTCTACCGGGGGCTACAAAGTGAGGCTCTATCTCAAAAAAAAAAAACTAAAGTGCTCAAAACAACAAGAAGGTTAAATTAGGTGCTGTAATATTAGTGAGAATATCTAATTGTTGCCATCATTAACTCTAGGTGGTTCTGGGGCTGGAGCCCAGGAAACCGTCCTTACCTATTATTCCTATTCTCAAATCCCACCTGTGAGCCATAGCCCTTATCAACAGTCCAGACCTGGGTCCAAAGAGCCTCACAAAGGACAGTCAGCTAGCCAGGCCCCATTCAGGGACTGAGTCTGGGCAAGTGGAAGAGCCTCCTCTCAACTCTGAGCTGGACCCAGACCTCACCTGAGCTCTCCTCTGGGACTAGTCCTCTTCCAGGCCTTCCCACTGCACCTGCCAGACAGGGTTCCTACTACATCCTGCCCTCCCTACCACCAGCACCCCCAATCAGTCCATACTCTTTAACCCTGCAACTGACCTCCTTTATGTCCCATTTCACTTTCCATGTTATTCTGAAAAATAAATCTTCTCCAACAAGTTAATAGGATTCTTCCTCTTGTGACTGAAACCTGTCTGCATTTTAGCAGGGCCTTTGCCATTTAAAACACAGTCCACTTAGTCAAATTTGAATTGCAGATAAACAAAATATTTTTTAGTATAAATATACCCATGCAATATTGGGGCGGCGCCTGTGGCTCAAAGGAGTAGGGCGCTGGCCCCATATGCCAGAGGTGGCGGGTTCAAACCCAGCCCTGGCCAAAAAAAAAAACTGCAAAAAAAAGAGTATTGGCTGCTTATCTGAAACTCCAATCTAACTAGGTGGGCTATATTTTTATTTGCTAAATCTAGCAACCCTAGCCTAAGACCCCTGGGAACCTGTTCTGGCCTTCAGTCTAACAGCACCTCCAACCACTAACTCCCTCCCCACCCTTAGTGCTGTTCTTCAAGTGATCTATGTCTTTCCTCCTCTGTGCTACTGCAGCTGCCTAGCATGACACACCACTCAGTCTGCAAGGTCAGCCTAAAGTCACCTCCTCCATGAAGCCTTCTCTGACCATCCACGATCTCTGTGCTTAACAATTATGTTTTATCTTGGTGGCTCATGCCTGTAATCCTAGTACTCTGGGAGGTCAAGGCAGGTGGATTGCCTGAGCTCACAGGTTCGAGACCAGCCTGAGCAAGAGCAAGACCCCCATCTCTAAAAATAGCCAGCCTTGTGGCAGGCACCTGTAGTCCCAGCTACTCGGAGCTGTGATACCATGGCACTCTACAGAGGGCAACAAAGTGAGACTCTGTTTAAAAAAAAAAAAAAGTTACGTTTTATGTTCAGCAAATATGGCAGAGTTCCATGTTGGTACCTGATCCTTTGGAGCCACCTCAGATCTGGTTGGGACAGACACTCCCTGAGCCCACTAGCCAGCTTGGCACCTGACATAAAGTTCAGAACAACATAGTAACAGCTAATATTTGAGCCCTTACCACGTGTCAGGCACTGAACTAAATGCTAAACACACGCTCATTTTATTCTCACAACAATCTAATTTGAAGATAAGGAAACTGAGGTTTGAGATGCTCAGCACCTTGCCAGGGTCACACAGCTATTCAGTGGCAAGGCAGGGATATAAAGCCCGGCAGCTTAACTCCAGAGTCCATAATCCTGTCATGCCATCCTACCAAATGAATGGAGAAATTTAGTCATGGACTGAATATTTTAGCCCAAAGGAGCAATTCAAGCAAAACTTCAAGAGGCTGGTTAATAGGCTTAATCAGCTGTATTGTTGGAATCTGCCCTTCTCCCAAAATAATACAACTGTGACAGCTACTGGCCATGTCTAAGCCCAGTAGGGAGTGGCGGGGGTAGGGGGGGATCCTGCCTAGCGCTTTAAGAAGCCAAGGTACAAAGCATCGCTTTGGCCATTAGTGGGGCACGTCTGTAGTCGCTGCTACTCAGGAGACTAAGGCAGGAGGATTGGTTAAGCCCAGGACTTTGAGATTGCTATGAGCTATGATGACACCACTGGTAGGGAGAAAGATGTAAATAACATAGAGCATGAAGCAGGGGCAGGAGACAGAAAATCTCCATCTAGACAAAAGTTCTGAGCCATAGTTTGTGACAGCAGAAGGTATTTACCAACAACTTGATTGAGGAGAGTAAGTATTCAGGAGGAAGGCAGGCATTTCTGGGCACTGGGAGAGGAGGCAGAGGGAAAGGGTCCATGGCACAGGTAGGATGGGAGTGAACGTGGAGTGATTGGGCGTGGAGTGCTGGCAGGATCTGAGAGGCAAAGCAGAGAATACTCAGGAAGGGAAAGAGAAGGACAGATAGGTAGCAAAGTGAGCAGTGCATGTCCCAAAACATGGCTCCTTGGCTCAAATGCTCCCCAGGGCCAGAGAGGTGAAGAAAATGTGTAAGAAGGGAGTCCGGGAAACAGTGCGAGGGCTGTGTTGAACTGGAGACTCTGGTCTTGGCCTCAAAAAGGGCCCAGTCAATCCCCAGCTCCATAAGAGTAACCTCCATCAAGGCTGGTGCCTCACGGGTTTTTTTTTTGGGGGGGGGGTCGTTTTGCTTGAAAAAGAAATCAGCAAGCTATCTTTTTTTTAATTTCCTGATTTCTAAAAAGTGCCTTGTTTAAGCCCCACTCTGCTTGCTTCACCCCCAGCCCCCATCCTTACATTACTCAGGAATTTTTTTTTCAAGCTCTGTCACCCTGGCTAGAGTGCAATAGTATCACCATAGCTCACTGCAGCCTCTGCTAAGGGGAATTTGGAAGGATACAGCCAGAGAGATGGCTGGGGAGTCTGCGAGGCCATGAGTGGTGGGCAGAGCTGAGACAGCCTGGGCTGGAGAAGTCTCTTAGGAAAGAGGCCGTTTGGGTGACAGCCTTGCAGAGGAGAGGACCAATGAGCTAGGAGGAGGTAACTCAACCTCCTGTGAGCAGGAAGTGATAGGGCAGCCTGGGAGACACTTTGCAACCACTCAGGTCAGAAGCTCCTGGGGAGGAGGCAGCCCAGGAATCTTGTTTGCAGATGTTGTCACAGATGATTTTTATCACCAGGAAAAGTTAGATACACTCAGGTTTATAATGTAGGCAACAACGTCATAGAAGGGTGTGGCAGAAGGAAAGAATAAACACCTGAAAAATATACTTGTTTAACAAAGTGCTAGCACTCATAGTTACTAGATGTGGGTGAAGGGGCTACAAAGCCTCTGGGACTGGAGTGACAACCTGGAATACTGAGGTGGATGGAGGCGGTGGGCTGTCAAGATGAAGGCTGAAGAGGTGGCACTCAACTATGTGCAGGTACACTCTGCTTTGCACAAACCTAACATGAGAGTCCATATTTGCTAAAACTGAGTGGGGGACAGAGTGTACTTTACAAAAGGAGTCATCAAGGGACCTTTTTTTTTTTTGAGACAGAGTCTCACTATGTTGCCCTTGGTAGAGTGCAGTGGCATCACAGCTCACAGCAACCGCAAACTTCTGGGCTCAAGCGATTCTCTTGCCTCAGCCTCCCAAGTAGCTGGGTGTACAGGTGTCTGCGACAACACCCAGACATTTTTTGTTGCAATTGTCATTATTGTTTACCTGGCTTGGGCTGGATCAAACCTGCCAGCCTCGGTGTACATGGCTGACGCTATAACCACTGTGCTACAGGCACTGAGCCCTCCACCCCCTCTTTTTTTGAGACAGAGTCTCAAGCTATCTCCCTGGGTAGAGTGCCATGGTGTCATAGCTCACAGCAACCTCCCAATTCTTGGGCTCAAACGATCCTCTTGCCTCAGTTTTTCTATTTTAAGTAGAGACAGGGTCTCAATTTTGCTCAGGCTCTGTGAGGCTGGTCTCAAACTCCTAAGCCATGCTATCCAGCTGCCTCAGCCACCCAGAGTACTAGGAATACATGGGTGAGCCATCTCTCCCGACAAGGGACCCTTTAAAGCAGTGTTTCTCCACATCGGCATCAACTGGGAGCAAAAGAGAGGTGTGCCATCAGCTGATGACACAGGGACAATAATAGAACCTACAACAATGAATTGTCAGAAAGATTACACGAGTCACATGTACAAACAGCTCAGAACAGTGCCAGGCAAGTAGTAAGGGCTGTTAAAGTGGTGTTTAGGTGCTATATTATTATTACCAATCAGATGCCCCTCTCTACTACTCACCAATCTGCTGAGGAAAGGCCTGCAGATCTGGGATGGTTGGAGGAAACAGAGGAGGTGATTGGTACTGGAAAGATGGATCCTACCCCTCCATCCTCCCTATGCCCAACCCATAGACTGAGATATCTTTCCAACCACGTACCTACATACCAACAGTCACATCTCATTACACATATCTATGCCTACATCTGTATCTTTTCAGAGCTACGTATCTTTTCAGAGCTTTTACCCCACTCTTCAGATACTATCTTTGAGAAGAGCAGAGAAATAAAAGGGTAATCTGAGGAAGTGAGAATCTTACCTTGAGTTAGCAAGTTTGGACCTAACTGGGCAGACCAAACCTAATCGTTATCACTTCCTTACTACCCAGCATTTAGGCGCTCATGAAAGTGATCAAATAAATTAACAGGAAAATAAAAAAAGCTACATGTTCTTTGCAAACAAACAACAACAAAATCCCAATGCCCAGGTTTCACCTCAAACCAATTATTTAAGGTATCAGAATTTCTAAAGACAGGGCCCAGAAATCAGTATTTTTTAATGCTTCCCAGGTAATTTCAATCCCAGCCAAAGTTGAGAACGTCGTGAAGAATGACCTTCTCCCGTAAACGTCAATATCCAATTTCCAATCTGGAAATAAGCATCAAAAGCCTTCCTTAGAAAGGTTTGGGAGCCTTCGAACCAATAATTTCACCTCTTAGAATTTACCTCAAGAAATTAACGAGAGATTCAAACTAATCAGTACAGAAGGATGTTTGCCACATTGTAACAGCAAATAAAAAAAATGTGAAGGAACTCCCTCCTGACTGCTAGGGGGTAGAGGTACAGAATATAATCAGGTTTCATTGCATCTTAAAGCATAAGGGCGAGTTTGTCTAGATAAAGAGAGGGGTGACATCAGGAGAGAGGGTCTAATACAGGTTTTAAACCAGACACGAGATGACAGTACAAGTCAGATATTAAAAAGAAGAGGGGGGAGAAAAAACTAGGAAGGCTCCTCACTCCTCCAGGACCAGGAGACCCAGTTAGAACAGTTAGGGCCCTGACTCAGGGCCCATAGCACAGTGGTTATGGCACCAGCCACATGCACCAAGGATGGTAGAACCCAGCCCAGGCCAGCTAAGCAACATTGAGAACTGCAACAGAAAAATAGCCGGGAGTTGTGATGGGCGCCTATAGTCCCAGCTACTTGGGAGGGTGAGGCAAGAGAATCGCTTAAGCCCAAGAATTTGAGGTTGCTATGAGCTGTGACACCATAGCACTCCACTGAGGGCAACATAGTAAGACTCTTGTGTCAAAAAAAATAATAAAATAAAGAGACTCTAGCTACGGGGAATGCGCAGAGTGGACCTGCAGCAGGACAAGAGGAATGAAAGCAGCAAGTATCACACTAAGCAACAATGTCAACTTAAGTGGAGAGTAGAGGGAGTAGAAGAGTCAGAGAAAAAGAACTCTTGGGCCGCAGAAAGGGAAAACCACAGCAGAATGGCTGACCTCTCTGAGCTCCAGAAGGAAGGGACCAAGGAAGCACATGATAAGGCAGAAAACATCCAGTTTGTCAAGGACTTCTTGAAAGGCAACATTAAGAAGGAGCTATTTAAGCTGGCCACCACTGCACTTTACTTCACATATTCTGCCCTTGAGGAGGAAATAGACTGAAACAAAGACCACCCAGCCTTTGCTCCCTTATACTTCCCCACGGAGCTGCACCGGAAAGAGGCGCTGACCAAGGACCTGGAGTATTTCTTTGGTGAAAACTGGGAGGAGCGGGTGCAGTGCTCTGAGGCTGCCCAAAAGTATATGGATCAGATCCACTACATAGGGCAGAATGAGCCAGAGCTGCTGGTGGCCTATGAGTACACCTGCTACATGGACCTCTCAGGGGCCAGGTGCTGAAGAAGGTGGCTCAGCGAGCACCGAAATTCCCCAGCACAGGGGAGGGGACCCCGTTCTACCTGTTTGAAAATGTGGACAATGCCCAGCAGTTCAAGCAGTTCTACCAAGCCAGGATGAATGCCCTGGACCTGAACCTGAAGACCAAAGAGAGAATTGTGGAGGCGGCCAACAAGGCCTTCCAGTACAACATACAGATATTCAATGAACTGGACCAGGCTGGCTCCACACTTGCCATAAAGACCTTGGAGGATGGGCTTCCTGTGCATGATGGGAAAGGAGATGTGCGGAAATGCCCCTACTACATTGCCCAGCAAGATAAAGGTGCCCTGGAGGGTAGCAGCTGTCCCTTCCCAACAGCCATGGCTATGCTGAGGAAGCCCAGCCTCCAGTTCATTCTGGCCATTGATGTGGCCCTGGCTGCTGGATTCTCAGCCTGATACTACATGTGAAGGATCCATCACGCTATGCCGGCATCCTCCTCCCAAGTGACCACTGGCCCACCACCATCTCTACCCCTGACTAAATTACCACCTCAGGTTGACTTTTTTAAAATGCTGGGTTTGGGAAAACAGGCAACCAATAAAAGCCAGGGTCTAGAGCTTCTACCTGACTGCATCTTCTGTGTGAGTCAGATGCTGTACTGGGTACAGGCTAGGAGCAGCTAGTGCAATATGGCAGGGCAGACCTGGGCCTCTGAACCAACTCTGCCTTGGATGCTGTCTAAGCCCCAACCTTGTTCCCTCACTTCCTCCCTGTTTTGCAGAACTCAGGTAGCCATCTTCCCCTTTGGGTGAGTGGCCAGTACAGCCCAGGCTATGGCTGTGGCTGTGGCTGTGGCAGGTAGCCCTTGCCAGATGCTGCTGCTCAACTTCTAGGCTTTTCTAGGGGGTAGGTTGGGCAGAAACCAGGTGCTCCTCCTGCTTCAGAGCCCTGGGAGCTCACCCAGAAGCCCCAGAGGTCTGCTCACCTATAGCTTGTCTCTTCCTCTGACCTGTGTAAATGCTACCACATTTACCAATAAAGTCTACTCCGCAAAAAAAAAAAAAAAAAAAAAGAACAGTTAGGGCCCTAAAGTAGGAAGAGGATAGGCTAAATGCAGTGCTTTTCAGACTTCACTATGTGCACACATTGCCCGGGGATCTTGTTTTTTGGTGTCTTTTTTTTTTTTTCTTTTTTCCTATTTTTAGTAGAGACAGGGTCTGGATTTTGCTCAGGCTGGTCTTGAACTCCTGAGCTCAGGCTATCCACCGCCTCAGCCTCCTAGACAGCTAGGACTACAGGTGTAAGCCACTGAGCCTGGCCTTTTCTCCCTGCTCCACCCCACAGGGCTCTTGTTAAAACACAGATCCTGGCTCGGCGCCTATAGCTCAGCCGGCTAAGGCGCCAGCCACGTACACCTAAGGTGGCAGGTTCGAATCCCCAGCCCGGACCCGCCAAACAACGATGGCTGCAACCAAAAAATAGCCGGGCGTTGTGGCGGGCGCCTGTGGTCCCAGCTACTTGGGAGGCGGAGGCAGGAGACTCGCTTGAGCCCAGGAGTTGGAGGTTGCTGTGAGCTGTAATGCCACGGCACTCTGCCCAGGGGGACAGCTTGAGGCTCTGTCTCAAAAAAAAAAAAAACACAGATCCTGATTGAGTAGTCTGGATAGGGCTGACACGGCTGCTTTTTCAACAAGCACCCAAGTGACACTGATGCTACAGGTTCTCAAAGATGCTTTCAGTAGAGAGGGAATAGAGTTAATTCAAAAGAGCCATTCCTACCTGCCTCCCACCCCACAAAGAGATCTGCAGGCTAACAGAGAAACAGAATATAGTATTTTTTAGGGAAAAAACAAACAAAACTTTACAGCTGTGACATCAGTGACAAAATTTTCTGCCAAGTGACAAACCTAAAGTTTGGGCTTAAGAGCTATAGAGAATCCCAAGAATGCTCCAGATTCTCTGACCTGATAAGGCTTACCCGTCACTTGTCCCAAGGAACAAAGTCATTACCCATAACCCCTCAGCCTGAGCAATCAGCACATGAATCTAATCCTGAACATCCAATGAATACCTCCCAGGTCAGGTACTAGGAATACAAAGAGCTCCCAGTGTAAAATCAAAGAGCTGAGTCAGCATACAAACAGTCTCAAAACAAGACAGTTGAAAGTTGAGTTGGGACTTTGGGGACAGTGACAAGATAAGGCCAGGCCCTGCTTAAAGCCAAGAGCTTGGTTTAATAGGGGGCATTCTCAGGAAAACAATAAAGTAATTCAAGTCAGAGCTCTAATTTTTGGAAACTATAACATGTGTTATAAGTGTGTAATACCATCTCAAAGCATGGAGATTAATTGATTAAAAATGGCTGACAATGGGTCAAGCGTGGTGCCTCATGCCTGTAATCCTAGCACTCTGTGAGGCTAAGACTGGTGGACTGCCTGAGTTTGAGACAAGAAGGAGCCAGAGCAAGACCTCATCTCGAAAAATAGCCAGGCGTTGTGGCAGGCACCTCTAGTCCCAGCTACCTGGGAGGCTGAGGCAAGAAGAATCACTTGAGCCCAAGGATTTGAGGTTGCTGTGACACCACATGCTCTACCTAGGGTAACAGACTCTGTCTCAAATAAAAATAAAAAAATAAAAAGGTTGAAAATGGCAAACTGTTAAACATTACTTCCAAGTGGTTTTAGCTAAACAAATGAAAGTGAGAGACCTTTTAACAGCTCTATTCTTTCCTTTTTCTGGTAACCACACAATGATCCAGACAGTCAAGTCCAGATCTAATTCCCTTTTCTTTAAAAGTTGGACTTTGAGGTAGAAACAGGTCCACATGCCAAGTTCTCTGCATCATTTTGATAATGCATGTGACGTGGCAAAATGAAACCTAAAGTGTGCTTATCTAAGAATGAGTACATGCTCCCAGAGACAGTGGCAGGCCCTGCCTGGTAGGCAGACTTTCCTAAGAAACTGCTGACAAAAGCCATGCCTTCAGCCAGCCAAGCATCTGTGTAGTGGGGATATTTTCCAAAAAAATCTTGACCAATGAGGAATATGGCAATAGAACTACATGACAGGAATATGTCCATGTTTACCCAGTGGCTCTGAAGAGAAAAGGTGACTGTGTGGGACTGGTACAATAAGCCTCACTGGCAGGACAGTTTATCCCTATAGAGGGGTAGCTTTGGGGGGCTTCCTGAGTTGCTGATGCTGTCCTAAGGGATTATAGGTATGGGAGAAGTGTAAGGCCCCAAAAGAACAACTGCTACCTTTGGGGAGGGGTGTGGGATAGGGTGAGCTCTATGAGGGACACTTTTACTTTCCTGGTATCATTCAAATTGTATATAATGTTAAATATATTCAAACACGACTTGCATAATTAAAAATAAATTTTAAAAAGCATGAACAAAACAATGCCACAATTCCCTTTGCATTTACCCCACAGTCATCAAACACAAAAGCCTGATTCCATTTCCTGAGAAGTTCCAGCAAGAATAGGTTGAAGGCTGGGTGCAGTGGCTCATGCCTACAATCGTACCCTCTGGGAGGCCAAGGTGGGTGAATTCAGGAGTTCACTGCTTGAATTCAGAAGTTCCAGACCAGCCTGAGCAAGAGCAAGATCCCATCTCTAAAAAGAGCAGGGTGTTATGGTCGGTGCCTATCATCTCAGCTACTCAGGAGGCTGAGGCAAAAGGATCACATGAGCCCAAGAGTTTGAGGTTGCTGTGAGCTATGACGCCACAGCACTCTACTAAGAGTGACAAAGTGAGACTCTGTCTCAAAAAAAAAGAATAGGTTGAGCATTCTAGCACACTTAGAAGTCTATATCTTGGTAAAAATTAATAAACTGCATTGTAGGACACCATCTCTGGTAGTTTGGTCCCTCTGACCCCACTCTCTCCTCCTCCATTTACTGCTTCTGAACAGATCCCTCTCTCACCCGGCCACCATAGAGGCCTTTCAGAAATATATTCTGGATCTTCCCAATGCCATCTCTTGCCCAAGGATAAACATCAACACATCTTGGCAGCACATGTGCAACTCTGTGTGCTCCCAACAGCTACACTGAAGTACAGACTTGTCCTCTGTAACCTCACACCTCCTGGCTTTCTGCCCATTCTGCTATACCTACTGAAAACTCCTTTCTCTTCGTTCCTTAAAATCCTTCCTATTCCTCAAGACTCAGCATGGCATCAGTACTGCCCCTGGTTGGTGTTCCCTGGTATCTTTTGCTCTGGGCTAACACAGCATATGGGGCTTACCCCCCAGTACAGTTAAACACACTGCTTACCTCTCTATGGTCTTTAATTCTGCATCCTTAATACCTGATCCATAGTAGAAGCTCCATAAACATGTTGCCAAAACTGAAGGATGTTTTATTCCCCTGGCCCTAATATCACAAAACTCATAAAATTGAGTATCCAAACTTGCATGAACAAATTGTAAGGGAAGTCTGTCAGCTTGTCTCTTTCTCTGCCCTTGCACTGAATCTTGAAACACCTGTGCACCATAGTCAAGGCTTGAGGTGCCCTCAACACATCATTAGGCTGGGCTATAAGAACCAGGTGGGGCCAAGAGGCTCAGCCTTTATTTATCCTTGACCTAAGACGGTAGCAAAGAAGGAACCAAACACTGAGGACCTCATCAGAGATAATGCTGAACATCTGCTGATTCTAAATATTTCATCTCATCTGTCAATGAAGTTCATTACATTAACTAACTTTACATTCCTAGGATAACCCCAATCTGCTCCTGAGGAATGATTTTTTAAAATTTATTTCATATATTAAAATGATAAGAACAGATACTACACTTACTTGATCTTAGCCAAAAGGCCAATAAGCAGAAATTACCCCTTTTTACACACTTCTAGATTCGGGATCTTAATACCTTGTAGAGAATTTTTGGACTTATGCGTGACATTGGCCTATAATTTTCTTGTATCATCGTTATCAGATTTAGTATCACAGTTATGCTAGGCTCTTTTTCAATACTCGGGAAGAATTTGTGTAAAACCAGAATTACTTATTCCCTCAGTGATCAGTAGAACTCACCAATGAAGCCAGCTAGGCTCAAGAGTTTACTTTGAGGGAAAATCTTTGACTATTAATTCAATATCTTTTATGATTATAGACTATTTCAGTTTTCTATTTTTTATTGAATTATGATAAATTATAGTTCTCTAGGTAATCCAAGCATTTGGATTACAAGGATAACTGATACTGAAATGCTAACTGAGGCGTATTCTGCAAGAAGTGGCCTTCTCAATCATCAGAGAAATAACAGCTCACATGTGGACTGTACGTTACAGTTTATAAAAATACTACTCATGTATTACCTCATAG
The DNA here is from genome assembly GCF_000181295.1 of Otolemur garnettii. Lineage (NCBI taxonomy): Eukaryota > Metazoa > Chordata > Mammalia > Primates > Galagidae > Otolemur > Otolemur garnettii. The sequence goes on from NW_003852406.1 coordinate 17,682,868, forward strand.
GAAGATCAAGGTCTGGGTGGTTTGGGTGACTTGGGGTGTCTAATTGCTTGCAAAGGATAGATAACTTCCTAGGTGAAAACGGCTGATTCAGACCAACCCCTATCGCTAGCCACGCTGGAAAATTTTGTGAAAGACTATGCAACAATCATATTACTCACTTCACTCCTGGGAGTCACTTGTCACTGACACAAGCAGCAGCCACCAAGTGCCTTTGGCGTGAGTGTTGACATGAGGATATTAGAGCGTTCTTAGCTCATGGAAACCTTCCCTAAGGCCCAGCTAGGAATGGAAAGTCTAGGGGCTAACATGGGTGCCGCCTCAGCCTATGGTTTCGAGGGTCACTTGGTCCGTGCGCAGTGGGCAGCGCCCGCCGGGACAAAGCACACTCACCAGAGCCTCAAAATCCTTACAGTCGTGGCGGGCGTAGGACGCGGGGAAGGGCCGCAGCACCGAGTCGCGCTTGTAGCTCTGCAGGGCCGAGGCGAAGAGGCTGCACCGGAGGTCGGCGGCCAGCATGTCACGGTTCGCCGCCTCCCTCGCGGCCGCCCAAGCTGAGGGCTGCATCGTGGGTCGCTGCGCGTTGCCGGGGGAGACACGCCGGTCAGGGGCGAGGGCCAAGCCTGCGGTCAACGCGGGGACAATGGGTCGTCGGGGACCGGGATTCCAAGGCCTGGGTGGAGCTAGGCAGGGGAATGAGGTCGCAAGAGTGAGAACGCACTGCCGAGTGTCCTCTGCGGAGGTCTGGACCGCGGCTCGCGGCCGAGCAGACGGGCGGGCGGAGGAGACCCGCCCGGGACCGCGGGGTTGGGCCCAGGAATAATGGGGCCGGGGGTCCCAGGCCCGGGGGAGGGGCTATGACATGGGATGAGATGACAAGGGCGGGAACGTGCTTACACGTGTCCTCTGCCGGGACTTGAGGCAAACAACCCCTGGGGGGAGGGCGGAGCCCCTCCGCGTGCGGGCGAGGCTGCGGCGCCGCGCGTGCCTTCCTGTCCCGCCGCCCGCCGCCCGCCCGGCTGCCCTCGGCGCCGCCTGCGTCCGGGCCGCCGCGCTCCCACGCTGCTCCGCGCTCCTCCCAGCCCGGCCGAGGCCCGCCCCTTCCCGCGCCCGCCCCTCCGCCCTACGGGCTGGGCCGGCCGGTCCCGACGCCGTGGCTCCCGGGCTGCAGCCATCGCCAAGGTGTGGTGGGCCGAGTCGTCTAAGCTGTCGCTCGCCGCAGCCCTGTAGAGAAACTGACCCGGGCGACCTCTAGCCCAGACTCCCGACTCGCCTCTGTCGCAGCTCTGCAGGCTGAGTCTTATCTCGCCGGGAAGAATTGCTATGTGTGTCTCCCTCTTTAATCGTTTCCCTCCAAAACTGCGCAGAAAGCGCCATTTGACGTCCAGGGAGTTTGAGGCTTGAATGGTGCAATGTTTGCCCAAGTCCCAGAGCACGGCAGGGTGAACCTGGATTCAAACTCAGGCTTTTGGAAACCTTTCCTCTGCCTTTCAGACTCCAGAATGCTCTGAGTTGCTGGTCTCTGGCCTCAGAGTCCCCAGAGCCTCCTTTGGAGGCCTCTCCGCGGGAGAGCATTGATTTAATTCTCCGGGAGTGGAGAGAGTAGACTCCCATCCCCATACACTACTCGGAATTTCTTTAGAGGAAACCCTACAGTGTGCCCCCAAAGTCACACGAAAATCTAAGAACAGGCCACTGTGAGTACCTGGGCCAAGGTATACTCCCACCCTGCAGCATCTTCTGAGGGACAAACTTCCCCCCCTTCCACATCCAGGCTGTGGTAGGCTGAGTCTTACCTCGCTGTAGTAGGCCCTGGTCTCAGAGGATTGTGTATATATTAATTTGGGAGGTAGGGCAAGACTGGACCCCATGAACCTTCAGAGCTTCCCAGGCCAGGCAACAGGTGTGGGTGCTTTCAAAAGTCCACATCAAATCTATGCTTGCTGTGACTCCTGGAACCACAAAAAAAGTGAGAGCTTTATAGATTCAGGCAAGTCCTCTTGTACCCATAAAGTCCTGGGGGCCCCATGAGACCTTAGAACTCTAAGGTGGCTGCTGAATCTCAGGACGCGGAAGACAGCTGCAACAGTGGGGCAGGAGACCTCAGAACCATCTCTGGATCCACCTCTTCTTTACTGCAGGCCCTTAGACAAAAGTCATCCATGGTAGCTCCTCAGCTTCAAGCATGGTTTGTTGGGTGTATCAGTACTTCATTCCTTCTGATGGAGGAATAAGAATCCATTAAATGAATATACCACGTTTTGTTTATCCATTTATCAGTGAATGGTCATTTAGGTTGTTTCTACCTTTTGGCTGTTATGAAAAATACCTCTATAAATATTTGTGTGCAAGTTTGTTTGTTTGTTTGTTTTTGAGAAAGACTCTCACTCTGTCACCCTGTGTAGATTGCCATGGCATCATAGCTCACAGCAACCTCAAACTCTTGGGCTCAAGAGATCCCCCTGCTTCAGTCTCTCCAGAGTAGCTGGGATTACAGGCACCCACCATATCACCTGCCTTGCTCAGGCTGGTCTCTGAACTCCTGAGCTCAGGCAGTTCACCAGCCTTGGCCTTCCAGAGTGCCAGGATTACAGGCAGGAGCCATCACACCTAGCCTTGTGTGCAAGTTCTTGTGTGAACATATATTTTCATTTCTCTTGGGCATAAATTTAGGAGTGGAATTGCTGAGTAATATGTTAACTCTATGTTTATTATTTTTCTTTTTTTTTATTAAGTCATAGCTGTGTACATTAATGCGATCATGAGATACAATGTGCTGGTTTTATATACTATTTGCGATATTTTCATCAAACTGGTTAACATAGTCTTCACGGGATTTTCTTAGTTATTGTGTTAAGACATTAATATTCTACACTTAGTAAATTTAACATGGACCCTTGTAAGATGCACGGTAGGTGTGGTCGCACCAAGTACTCTCCCTCTACCCATCCTCTGCCCTCCCCTCCCCTCCCTCTCCTCTTTCCCCTTCTTCTTGGGCTATAATTGGGTTATAGTTTTCATAAGAAAGCTATAAATTGGTTTCATAGTAAGGCTGAGTACATTGGATACTTTTTCTTCCATTCTTGAGATACTTTGCTAAGAAGAGTATGTTCCAGCTCCATCCATGTAAACATGAAAGAGGTAAAGTCGCCATCTTTCTTTAAGGCTGCATAATATTCCACGGTGTACATATACCACAAATTATTGATCCATTCATGAGTCGATGGGCACTTGGGCTTCTTCCATGACTTAGCAATTATGAATTGGGCTGCAATAAACATTCTGGTGCAGGGTGGGGCCTGTGGCTCAGTGGGTAGGGCGCTGGCCCCATATATCTAAGGGTGGAGTCCCTGGCCAAACTGCAACAACAAAATAGCTGCGTGTTGTGGCAGGTGCCTGTAGTCCCAGCTACTGTGGAGGCTGAGGCAAGAGAATTGCCTAAGCCCAGGAGTTGGAGGTTGCTGTGAGCTGTGTGATGCCATGGCACTCTACCAAGGGTAACAAAGTGAGACTCTGTCTCTTAAAAAAAAAAATTCTGGCTCGGCGCC
>NW_003852406.1:17686684-17690963 GCF_000181295.1 Otolemur garnettii
AAAAAAAAAAAAAAAAATTCTGGTGCAAATAATTTTGTTATAAAGTGATTTTTGGTCTTCTGGATATATACCTAGTAGAGGAAGTAAAGGATCGAATGGCAAGTCTATTTTTAGATCTCTAAGTGTTCTCCAAACATCTTTCCAAAAGGAACATATTAGTTTGGATTCCCACCAACAGTGCAGAAGTGTTCCTTTTCTCCACATCCATGCCAACATCTCTGGTTTGGGGATTTTGTGATGTGGGCTAATGTTACTAGGGTTAGATGATATCTCAAAGTGGTTTTGATTTGCATTTCTCTGATGATTAAGGATGATGAGCATTTTTTCATGTGTCTGTCTTCTTCAGAGAAGTTTCTCTTCAAGTCCCTTGCCCACCCTGAGATGAGATCACTTGTTCTCTTCTTGCTAATATGTTTGAGTTCTCTGTGGATTCTGTTATTAAACCTTTGTCAGAGACATAACCTGCAAATATCTTCTCCCATTCTAAGGGCTGCTTGCTTTACTTGCTGTGTTTTTGGCTGTGCAGAAACTTTTTAGTTTGATCAGATCCCAGTAATGTATTTTTGGTGTTGCTTCAATTGCCCAGGGGGTCTTTCTCATAAAATATTTACCCAGGCCAATTTTCCTGCACAAATTTCCCCTTTTCAAGTGTTTTCCCTGCACTTTCTTCTAGTATTTTTATAGTTTCATGTCTTAAGTTAAAATCTTTTATCCAGTGAGAATCAATTTTTGTTAATGGTGAAAGGTGAGGGTCCACTTTCAGTCTTCTATAGTTCGCCAGCCAGTTCACCCAGCACCATTCATTAAATAGGAAGTCTTTCCCCCAGTGAATGTTTTTGATAGGCTTGTTGAAGATCAAATCACCATAAGTGGCTGGGTTCATCTCTTGGTTCTCTACTCTCTTCCATACATCTACCTTTCTGTTTCTGTGCCAGTACCATGCAGTTTTGATCACTATTGATTTACAGTATAATCTGAGGTCTGGTAGCATGATTCCTCCTGCTTTGTTTTTATTTCTGAGTAATGTCTTGGCTGTTCGAGGTTTTTTCTGATTCCATATAAAACTAAATATTATTTTTTCAAGATCTTTAAAGTATGACAACGGAGCTTTAATAGGGATTGCATTAAAATTGTATATTGCTTTGGGTTAATTGTATGTTTAATTAAGAAAGGAACGGCAAGAAAAGTTGCTGTGCCATCTTACATTCCCACCAGCAGTGTGTGAGCATTCCATTTTCTCCACATGCTCAGCAACACTAACAAGTATTAAATGATTTTTTTTTTATTCTAGCAATGCTAGTGGGTGTGAAATGCTATCTTAGTATGAGTTTTGATTTCCATTTCCCTGATGACTGATGATGTTGAGCTTCTTTTCATGTGCTCATTGGTCATTTGTACCTTGTACATCTTCTTTTTTTTTTTGAGACAGTCTCACTATGTTGCCCTCGGTAGAGTGCTGTGGCATCACAGCTCACAGAAACTCCAAACGCTCAGGCTCAAGCAATTTTCTTGCCTCAGTCTTCCAAGTAGCTGGGACTACAGGCACCTGCCACAACACCCAGCTATTTGTTTTTTTGTTATTGTTGTCATTGTTATTTAGCAGGCCCTGGCGGGGTTCGAACCCGTCAGCCCCGGTGCATATGGTGCATAAGGTGCATAGGTTTTTAAGTTGCCAAGCCTAACTCTGGATGCCTCTTATTTTTCTTGCCTAACCACTCACTCCCTAACCACTGAGTTATGGGCACTAAGCTTTTTACCCGTTTTTTTTAATTGAGTCATTTGTATTTTTGGTATAGAGTTGTAAGAATTTCTTATATAAGTCTATTTATAGTTACCTTATCAGATATATGATTTGCAAATATTTTCCCTCATGCTGTGGGTTGTCTTTCACTTTCTTGATAGTATTCTTTGAAACAAAAATGTTAATTTTGATGAAGTCCAATTTATTTTTTTCTTTCATTGCTCATGCTTTGGGTATTATATGTAAGACTCCATTGCCAAACCTGAGATCATGGAAATTTACCCCTATGTTTTACTCTAGCTTGTTTTAGCTCTTACATTTAGATCTTTGATCCATTGAGTTAATTTTTGCATAAGGTGTAAGGATACAATTTTATACTTTTGCATATGGATAGTCAGTTATCCCATCATCATTTCTTGAAAGAATTTTTCTTTTCCCATTTAATGATCTTAGCACCCTTATTGGAAACCTATTAACCATAGGCATATGGTTTTATTTCTAGACTTTCAATTCTACTCCATTGATCTATATGTATATCTTCATGCCAGTACCAACCATGTCTTGTACTACCAGTACTAAACCAGTACTACCATTGCTTTATAGTAAATTTTGAAATCAGGAAGTGCGTCTTCCTACTTTGTTCTTCTTTTTCTAGATTGCTTTGGCTACTCTCAGTCCTGTGCAAGTCAGTATGAATCTTAGCATTTGCTTGTCAATTTCTAGAAATAAGTCAGATAGAATTCTGATAGAGATTGTGTGGAATATAGATCAATTTGGGAAGTATTGCTGTCTTAATATTAAATATTCTGATACATGAACAGAGGGATATTTTTCCATTTATAGGAGTACTTTTTTTTTTTTTTTTTGAGACAGAGTCTTACTCTGACATCCTGGGTAGGGAGTTGTGGCATCATAGCTCACAGTAACCTCAAATTCCTAGATTCAAGCAATCCTCTTGCCTCAGCTTCCTGAGTAGCTGGGACTGCAGGCGCCTCTACAAGGCCCAGCTAGTTTTTCTATTTTCAGTAGAGACAGTCTCACTCTTACTCAGTCTGGTCTCAAACTCCTGAACTTAAGTGATCCTCCTGCTTCAGCCTCCCAGAGTGTTAAGATTACAGGCGTGAGCTACCTCGCGAGGTGAAGATATGTATTTTTAAAATACATGTTATTGCATACTTAATAGACTACAGTGTAGTTGTAAATATAACTTTTATATACACCGAGAAGCCAGAAATTTTGCGTGACTCACTTTATTTTTTTATGTTTTTTAGAGACAGAGTCTCATTTTGTAACCCTCAGTAGAGTGCCGTGGTGTCACAGCTCACACCAACCTCCAGCTCTTGGGCTTAGGTGATTTTCTCTTGCCTCAGCCTCCTGAGTAGCTGGGACTACAGGTGCCCACCACAACGCCTGGCTATTTTTTTTGTTGTTGCAGTTTGGCAGGGCCGTGTTTGAACCTGCCACCCTCAGTATATGGGGCTGGTGCCCTACTCACTGAGCCACAGGCGCCACCCTGTGACTCACTTTATTGCAATCTGTGCTTTAGTGTGGTGGTCTAGAATGTACGCCTGCATTTAGATCTTCTTTAATTTTTTTCAACAATGTTTTGTGATTTTTCTGAATATAAATTTTGTACTTCCTTTGTAAAATTTATTCTTAAGTATTTTATTCTTTTTCATGCTATTGTAAGTGGAATTGTCTGCTTAGTTTCATTTTCATATTGTTCATTGCAAGTGCATAGAAATGCAATTCATTTTTATATGTTCATTTGTATCCTGCAAACTTACTGAACTTGTTTCCTAGTTCTAATAGTTTAACAGTGGATTCCTTAGAATTTTCTGTATTTGAGATCATGTCATCTGTGAATAGAGATTATTTTATTTCTTTCTTTCCAATCTGGATGCCTCTTATTTTTCTTGCCCATTGCTGTAGCTGAAAGCTTTATTTAGTCCGATGTTTAATAAAAGTGGTAACAGCAGACACCTTGCTATGTTCTTCTTACCAGAATAACATGGATGCCTCTTTTGTTTTGTGTTGTTTGTTTTTTTGAGACAGAGTCTCACTTTGTTGCCTTCAGTTGAGTGCTCTGGCATCACAGCTCACAGCAACCTCAATCTCTTAGGCTTAAGCGATTCTTTTGCCTCAGCCTCCCTAGTAGCTGGGACTACAGGCACCCACCACAGCACCTGCTATTTTTAGAGACAAGGTCTCGCTCTGGCTCAGACTGGTCTCACACTCATGAACTCAGGCAATCCGCCTGCCTTGGCCTCCCTCTAGAGTCCTAGGATTATAGGCATGAGCTACTGCGCCCAGCCATGGATGCCTTTTTTTAATGTGATGCTACCTGTGGATTTTTCAGATATGACCTTTGTCAGGATGAGGAGGTTCCCTTCTAATTTTAGTTTGTTGGCTCGGCGCCTATAGCTCAACCGGCTAAGGCGCCAGCCATGTACACCTAAGGTGGCGGGTTCGAATCCCCAGCCCGACCCGCCAAACAACAATGACGGCTGCAACCAAAAAATAGCCGGGCGTTGTGGC
>NW_003852406.1:17692145-17695184 GCF_000181295.1 Otolemur garnettii
TTCTTCCATGACTTAGCAATTATGAATTGGGCTGCAATAAACATTCTGGTACAAATATCTTTGTTATAATGTGATTTTTGGTCTTCTGGATATACACCTAGTAGAGGAATTGTAGGATCGAATGGCAGGTCTATTTTTAGATCTCTAAGTGTTCTCTAAACATCTTTCCAAAAGGAACGTATTAGTTTGCGTTCCCACCAGCAATGCAGAAGTGTTCTCTTTTCTCCACATCCATGCCAACATCTCTGGTTTGGGATTTTGTGATGCGGGCTAATCTTACTGGAACATGCTAACTTTTAAGTCACCAAACTCAAGTTGTTATCTGACCTTGAGAGAAATCAGGAAGTGTGTGTGTGTGTGTGTATATATTTATGTATTTTTCTTAAGAGACAGAGTCTCACTTTATCACCCTCAGTAGAGTGCTGTGACATCACAGCTCACAACAACCTCCAGCTCTTGGGCTTAGGCAATTCTCTTGCCTCAGCCTCCGAGTAGCTGGTACTACAGGCGCCTGCCACAATACCTGGCTATTTTTTGTTGCAGTTTGGCTGGGGCCGGGTTCAAACCCGCCACCCTCAGTATGTGGGGCCCGCACCCTACTCACTGAGCCCCAGGCACTGCCTTATATATTTTTTTTAATTTCTTTTTTTTGGGGGGGTCTTCCAGGGGAAAGTGGAAAACATGCTAGATAAATTCTAAAAGAGCTATAACACTAGGAGAGAGATATAGTAATAATAGCTAATTTCCCAGAACAAACCAGTTTAAATCTTCAATTGGCACGATGATACTGAAGTTCCCTCTGCTTTAATCCTTACACAAAAAAGATATCCTGAAATAATATGATGTTAACTAATTAGTTATTTTCTGTTGTTTTTCTGTCTCCCTCCTAACAAAAATAACTTTGAGGCTCAGTGCCCAGAGCACAGTGGTTACTGCGCCAGCCACATGCACTGAGGCTGGCAGGTTTGAACCCAGCCCGGGCCAGCTAAATCACAATGACAACTGCAACAAAAATAGCCAGGTGTTGTGGTGGATGCCTGTAGTCCCAGCTACTTGGGATGCTGAGGCAAGAGAATCACTTAAGCCCAAGAGTTTGAGGTTGTGGGTGACATAGTGAGACTCTGTCTCAAAAAAAAAAAAATAACTTTGAAAGGACTCACACACTGTGTTCTTTGCTTCTGCCTTCCTCATGGCTTCTCTGTATATAAAGCCAGCCGCTTCTGCTCAATTCATCTGAACACTTAATGTATTCTATGGAATGAAGTTGCCCAATTCTAGAATCACAAATAAAGCCAACTGAGATCTTTAAACTAAATTTGTCACACTGGTGTCTTTTGGTACTTTACATTATTGCCCACTTAATCATGATGTGTAATCTTTTTATATGTTACTGGACTTTGTATTTTTGTGTCCATGTTCATAAATACATTGGTCTGTAGTTTTCTTTTCTTGCTATGTTTTTGCCTGATACTGATTATAAAATTAGTTAGGAAGTGTGTGCTCCTTTTTTATTTTTTGGAAGAGTTTGTGAAGAATTGGTATTAGATGGCGCCTGTAGCTCATTCGGTAGGGTGCTGGCCATGTACGTGGCCAAGGCTGGCAGGTTTGAACCCAGCCCAGCCCTGCTAAACAACAATGACAACTGCAACAAAAAAATAGCTGGGTGTTACAACAGATACCTGTAGTCCCAGTTACTTGGGAGGCTGAGGCAAGAGAATCACTTGAGCCCAAGAGTTTGAGGTTGCTGTGAGCTATGACACTACAGCACTCTACCCAGGGTCACAGTTTGAGACTTGGTCTCAAAAAAAAAAAATTGGTAATAATTCTTTAAATATTTGGTAGGATATTCTTCTTAGTGAAGCATTATAAGACTGGAGAAGCAAGAATCCAATGTATTCAATTCTAATCTGAAGGCAGTAAGTGAGCTAATACAGGGGTGGGATAGAGGAATGAGGGAGCGGGAAGAAGGGGGGGAGGGCAGGACATGGGAGGTCACAGTGTATGGCACACCTTTTGGGGGCAGGACACATAAGGGACTTTAACTAACAAATGCAACAGTGTAACCTAACTCTTTGTACCCTCAATGAATCCCAAACAATAATAAATACATAAATATTCGGTAGGATCAATGCAGAAGCTAGGTAAATCGGGGCTTTCCTTTGTGGGTAGTTTTTTGATAACTAATTCAGTTTCTTCATTTGTTACAAGTCTATTCTGATTGACTATTTCTTCTTTAGTCATTTTGGTAGCTAGTTTTTATAGAAATTTATCTATTTCACCTAAGTTATCTAATTTATTGATACACAATTGTTTATAGCATTTTATTGTAATTCTCTTTATATATTTTTTGAGACAGAGTCTTATTTTGTCGCCCTCGGTAGCTCACAGCAACCTCAAACACTTTGGCTCAAGCAATTCTCTTGCCTCAGCCTCCTGAGTAGCTGGGACTACAGGTGCACGCCAAAATTCCCAGCTATTTTTAAAGATGAGGTCTCGCTCTGGCTCAGGCTGATCCCAAACCTGTGAGCTCAGGCAATCCACACACCTCGGCCTCCCAGAGTCCTAGGATTACAGGTGTGAGCCAGCACCCCTGGCCCACAACTTTTTTTTTAGAGATGAGGGGGGTCTCACTGTTGCTCAGGCTGGTCTTGAACTCCTGAGCTCAGGCAATCCACCTGCCTCAGCCTCCCAGAGTGCTAGGATTACAGGTGTGAGCTACAACATCCAGCCTAGATATAGGGTCTTGCTCTGTTACTCAAACCCAGGCTGCAGTGCAATGGCCTGATGTTAGCTCACTGCAACCTTGAACACCTGGGCTAAATTTCCTTCCCACCTTAGCCTCTCACACTGCAGGGATTACAGAGTCCAGGTGAGCCAGCATACCTGGACTTTCCACTGTAAAAGGTAAAAAGGTAGGGTGGCGCCGGTGGCTCAAAGGAGTAGGGCACTGGCTCCATATACAGGAGTTGGTGGGTTCAAACCCAACCCCAGCCCCCACCAAAAGAAAGAAAGATGAAAGGTAGTTCATTGAAATCTTGC
>NW_003852406.1:17695347-17697064 GCF_000181295.1 Otolemur garnettii
CCACAACGCCCAGCTATTTTTTTGTTGCAGTTTGACCAGGGCCAGGTTTGAACCCACCTCCCTCAGTAATGGGGCTGGCGCCCTACTCACTGAGCCACAGGTGCTGCCCGAACTTGCCTCTTAATGCAAGCACTTTCGCCTATAAATTTCCCTCTAAGCACCGCTTTTATCTGTATCCCTTAAGTTTTAACATGCTGTATCCTCATTTTCATTTATCTCAAAGTATTTTCTAATTTCTCTTTTGATTTATTTTTGACCCATTGGTTATTTAGGAGTGTTTAATTTCTGCTTCTGCGTTTTTCAAGTTTCTTTGTTGTTGATTTCTAATTTCATTTCGTTGTGGTTAGAGAACATATTTTGTATTGCTTCTATCTTTTTTTTTTTTTTTTTTGAGACAAGCGTCTCACTATGTCGCCCTCAGTAGAGTGCTGTGACGTTTCTCTGGACAACCCTGAATAGTCTGCAGCTATCGTTGTTGAATTTTCTATTTATCCATTTATCTATATCAGCTTTTGTTTCATGCATTTTGGTGCACCCTTATTTAGTGCATGTATTTTATTTGCACTTTATTTGTCATTGTTAGTATCTTCCCAATGGATTGACCCTTTAAAATTTTTTTTCTGTTTTTCTTTCCTTTTTTTTTTTTTGAGACAGAGTCTCAAACTGTTGCCCTGGGTAAAGAGCCGTGGCATCATAGCTCATAGCAACCTCCAACTCTTGGATTCAAGTGATCCTCCTGCCTCAGTTTTTCTATTTTTAGTAGAGACGGGGTCTCATGTTTGCTTAGGCTGGTCTCAAACTCATGAATTCAAGCTATCCACCTGCCTTGGCCTCCTAGAGTGCCAGGATTACAGGTCTGAGCCACCACACCTGGCCTTTTTTTTTTTCTTTTTTTGAGACAGAGTCTCACTCTGTGCCCTGGGTAGAGTGCTGTGGTGTCCTAGCTCACAGCAGCCTCAAACTCTTAGGCTCAAGTGATCCTCTTGCCTCAGCTTCCCGAGTAGCTGGGACTACAGGCGCCTAGCACCATGCCCAGCTTTTTTTGTGTGTGTGTGTGGTTTTTGGCTGGGGCTGGGTTTGAACCCGCCACTTCTGGCATATGGTGCCGGCATGTTACTCCTTTGAGCCACAGGCGCCACCCCATGCCCAGCTATTTTTAGAGACGTGGTCTCCCTCTTGCTCAGGCTGGTCTCAGACCCCTGAGCTCAGGGCAATCTACCCTCCTCGGCCTTCCAGAGTGCTAGGAGACCCTTTAAAAAGTATAAAATGTCTTGCCTTTAATGCTGCGAGGTGTAAAAATAAAAAAAATGTTTAATTCCAGCCTAAGCAAGACTGAGGCCCTGTCTTTACTAAAAATAGAAAAAAAAAATTTTTTTAAAACAGCTGGGCACTGGGATGGGCCCCTGTAATCCCAGGGAGGCTGAAGCAGGAAGATGGCTTGAGCTCAAGCTCATGCCTGTAATCCTAGCATTCTAGGACAGATGTCCTCAAACTATGGCCTGCGGGCCACATGCAGCCCGACTAGGATATTTATCTGGCCCACCAGGTATTTTTGCCACCGCTGCCTGTCCTGCTTAGCAGCTGACTTGAAGTCCAGCCCTCCAACAGTCTGAGGGACAGTGAACTGGCCCCCTGTTTAAAAAGTTTGAGGGCTTGGTGCCTGTGGCTCAAGCGGCTAAGGCGCCAGCCACATACACCTAAGGTGGCGGGTTCGAAT
>NW_003852406.1:17697261-17702730 GCF_000181295.1 Otolemur garnettii
AAAAAAAAAAAAAAAGTTTGAGGACACATGTCTAGGAGGCCACGGCAGGTGGATCAACTGAGCTTAGGAGTTGGAGATCAGCCTGAGCAAAAGTGAGACCCTGTCTCTACTAAAAATAGAAAAACTAGCCAGGTGATATGGTGGGTGCCTATAGTCCCAGCTACTTGGGAGGCTAAGGCAAGTGGATTCTCAGAGATCTGAGTTCCAGAGTATGAGGTTGCTGTGAGCTGTGAACCCATGGCATTCTACTCAGGGTGACTGAGCAAGACCATCTCAAAAAGAAAAAAAAATTATAAAATGCCCCTCTTTATCTCTAGTAACATTTTTTGTGTTTGTGTATTTTTAGTTTGGGTTTTGGTATGGAGACACAGTCTTACTCACCAGGGCTAGAGTGCTGTGTCATCAGCCTAGGTCACAGCAACCTCAAATTCCTAGGTTCAAGTGATTCTCCTACCTTAGCCTCCCAAGTATCTGGGACTAGAGGTGCCCGCCACCATACCCAGCTAATTGTTCTATTTTTTGTAGAGAACAGGTCTCACTCTTGCTTCGGTTGGTCTCGAACCTCTGAATGATCAAGCATTCTTCCTGCCTCAGCCTCCCAGAGTGTTAGGATTACAGGTGTTAGCCACCACACCTGCCCTGTTTTAAGGACTACTTTGCCTAATATTCACATAGCTGTTCCAGCTTTCTATAGTTGCTTTTGCATGATATATCTTTTCAAAAGATATATCTTTTTTTTTATTAAATCATAACTTTGTACTTTTCAATTCTTTTTTAGTAATTTATTTTTTGTTTTTGAGACCGAGTCTTGCTCTATTGCTCAGCCTGGAATACAGTTGTGCAATCATAGCTCACTCCTGGGCTCAAGCAATCTCCAATCCTCAGCCTCCCAAGTAGCTAATACTACAGGTTTGTGCCGGTATGGCAAGCTAATTTTTTTTTTGTAGAGATGGGGTATCACTATGTTTGCTGTTCAGTCTGTTTCTGGATTCCTGGCCTTCAGTGATCCTCCCCCCTTGGCCTCCCAAACAGCTGGGTGTGGACCGAACTTGTTTTATTTTTGGTTTTATTAATTTATTTTTTGAAACAGGGTATCTCTCTGTCATCTGGGCTAGAGTAACATCATAGGTCACTGCAACTTCAAATTTCTGACCTCAAGCAATCCTCCTGCCTCAGCCTCCCACCATGTTGGGCCTGTTTTTATTTTTAAATAAAATCCTGCATGGGGCCCTGGGTTTAATCCCCAGCATCTCCACCAAAATAAAAATAAACACAACCAAATAAAAAAGTAAAATAAAAAATAAAGAAAAACCCAACAATCTCTGCATTTTGATTGGATTAATTTTTTTTTTTTTGAGACAGAGTCTCATCATGTCACTCTCAGAGAGTGCCATGGCATCACAGCTCACAGTAACCTCAAACTCTTGGGCTTAAGCAATTCTCCTGCCTCAGCCTCTGAAGCAGCTAGGACCACAGGCACCTGCCACAATGCCCAGCTATTTTTTGGTTGCAGTTGTCATTATTGTTTAGCAGGCCTGGGCCGGGTTTGAACCTGCCAACCTCAGTGTATGTGGCCGGTGCCCTACTCACTGAGCTATGGGTGCCAAGTCTGGATTATTTAATTTAATATTATCATTGCATTTATAGTTGATTATTCTTGAACAACATGGGCTTGAACTGCATGAATCCACTTATAGGTAGATTTTTCTTTTTCCTTTTTTTTCTTTGAGAAAGAGTCTCACTTTGTTTCCCTCAGTAGAGTGCTGTGGCATCACAGGTCACAACAACCTCCAACTCTTGGGCTTGAGCAATTCTCTTGCCTCAGCCTCCTGAGTAGCTGGGACTGTAGGTGCCCACCCCAACACCCAGCTATTTTTAGAGATGAGTTCTTGCTCTTGCTCAGGCAACCACCTGCCTTGGCCTCCCAGAGTTCTGGGATTACAGGTTTGAGTCACCCTGGGATTACAGGTTTGAGTCACCGCACTCTGCCAGGTGGATGTTTTTCAACAAATAATATTGGGAAATTTGGGGTAGATTTGCAACAATTTGAAAAAAGTCACAAACCACAAAGTGTAGAAATATGAAAAAAGAAGAAGAAAAAGTTAGATATGTCATGAATGCATAAAATATAGGGTGTCCATAAAGTTCATGTGCAATTTAAAATAGTTGTCTATCTTTAATTGCATATGAACCCTGTATATATTAGTCTGTTATTTACTACCATAAAATGTATACAGTCTAATATAAAAAGTTAATTTATCAAAACTGATACAGGGACACACTCTACATGGTATCATTTGTGGTTAAGAAAAAATGTAAACAAACAAAGATGTAGTATTAAATCATGACTGCATAAAATTAACTATATAGTACCACTGTAATAATTCATAGATGCCTCCTATTGCTATTTCTGTGAGCTCAAGTGTTGCAAGTATCCACTTAAAATGCCATGTGATGCTAATCATTTCCCTGTAAGCAGTTCTTCTCTCTCCAGTAAATTACATATCATGGTAAAAAGTGATCTCTTATGGTTCTCACACATTTTTCTTCTTGTTTAGTGCAATACCACAAACCCTGAATAATACCATGGGACCCACATGAAGTGCCACTAGTGATGCTGGATGTGCTCCCAAGCAGCAGAGAAGTCATGACATAATGAGAAGTTGAATTGCTTCTCACGTACTATAGCTTGAGATCTGCAGCTGCAGTTGCCTCCCATTTCAAGACAGAATCTAAGCCGTGTGTGGTGGTGCACACCTGTGTAGTCTCAGCTACTCAAGAGACCAAGCTTAGGAGTTCCAGGCCAGCTTCACACCACAGTGAGATCAAGTCTCTTTAAAATAAGGCAAAACTAGGCTACTACCTGCAGTTTTGTGGGTAGTGTGCCAGCCACATACACCAAGGCTGGTGGGTTCGAGCCTGGCCTGGGCCTGCTAAACAACAGTGACAGCTGCAACCAAAAAAAAAAAAAAAGCCAGGCTTTGTGGCAGGTGCCTGTAGTCCCAGCTACTTAGGATGCTAAGGCAAGAGAATTGCCTAAGCCCAAGAGTTGGAGGTTGCGGTGAGATGTGACCACGGCACTCTGCCCAGGGCGATTTAATGAGACTCTGTCTCAAAAAAAAAAGGTAAAACTAGTGTTGGAGGACAGATCCATACTTGTAAAAAATTATAGGTGGAAGGAAGTACAACAGCACAAGGAAATTTTGGCAGGGTATGAAATTATTTTGGATCCTGGCTGGGTGGGGTGGTTCATGCCTATAATCCTAGCATTCTGGGAGGCCCAGAGCAGGTGGATCACTTCTAAGGTGACCTCAGAAGATTGAGACCAGCCTCAGGAAAGTGAGACCCAATCTCTAGTAAAAACAGAAAAATTATCCAGGTCATGTGATGTGCCTGTAGTCCTAGCTAATTGGAAGGCTGAGGCAGAATTACTTGAACCCAGAAGTTTGAGGTTGCTGTAAGCTAAGGCTGAGGCGGTGGCACTCTAGCCTGGGCAATTGAAGGAAGCTCTGTCTCGAAAAAATAATAAATTAAAAATAAATTAGCTAAAAATAAAGAATTTAAGTATATTTCTCACACAACAAATATTCTGTTTGCATAATTCAAAGTAATAAAATAGAACCCTGATATGTCCCTTCCAGTTTAAAGGTATTGCCAAGGCTTTTGAAGCCCTCTATGGGCCCTTTCCCCCAGTTACACCCCTCATTCCACGGTGCCACTATCCGGAATTTGTATTAACCGTTACTTTGCCATTTACTGCCCCAACTATTAGAAAACTCTTTTATTTAAGAGTTTCTCTTAATACTCTTAAGAGTTCTCTTAAAACTCTTTTATTTAAGAGTGGCGCCTGTACCTCAGCGGCCAGGGCGCTAACCACATACACGAGAGTTGGTGGGTTCGAATCCAGCCCGGGCCTGCCAAACAACGACTACTACAACCAAAAAAATAGTCAGGCATTGTGGGGGGTGCCTCTAGTCCCAGCTACTTGGGAGGCTGAGGCAAGAGAATCACTTAAGCCCAAGAGTTGGAAGTTGTTATGAGCTGTGATGCCATGACTCTACCCAGGGCAACAGCTTGAGACTCTGTCTCAAAAAAAAAAAAAAAAATTATACTTAAAATCTCAACGTACAAACAGATAAAATCAGGATGCCTCGGGATAACCAGGCCTAGGTTTAAATCCCAGGCAGCAAGGCCTCCACCTCGCCCCCTAACGGTGGCCCTAGGAGCACAGTGAATACGAGGTATTTCCGGAGTCCAAAGGACGATTATTCAGGTTAATTTGCATACCCATAACACACTGCAGACAGTACAACTATTTTTATGGAAAAACAAATTATGTATTGTTCGCTTTTTATAATGATGAGAACTTTTGTTTGCAGCATTTTTTGTATAAACTTCTGAGGCAGGAACTCTTGGGATGATTAGGCACCATCAGTGTACAGGGAGTTGCTGTTACCCGAGGAATGAATGAAAGGACGTACTGACATACTCTGGTTTCTCTTCAGATCGCATAAATCTTTCGCCTTTTACTAAAGATTTCCGTGGAGAGGAACAACTCTGAGTCATAAACTAATTTTTTGAGGCCTTGCTTTAGCGAGGCTACATGATGGTTAGAAATAAAAGCTATTCAAGTACTATACATGGTTTATCATGACAATAAGTAAACTGTTTTACTTGCTTTTCCGTAGCATAGTTTGTATGTTTATCTTACTTTCGAAGTGCAATTTGAATTGTCGCGCTGGAACAGTTGGCGATAATCTTTAAATTTGGGGCTTGAACTATATTCTCTTGTTCAACTTTCCAAGTAGCCAGAACTTTACAAGCGTACACCCGGCTCTTTTGCCTCTTCAGATTGTTACTGGGCCTGAGGCCGAGCCTCGAAACCCGCCCCACTCGGTGTATGTGGCTGGTCCCCTACCTACTGAATTGTGGCCGCCGCCCATGTTTTTTTCTTTTGAGCTTTATAATAAATGTTAATACAGGAGTACTTTGCATGTGTTTTGTTGTATGCTTTTTGCTGCCTCTGGTGTACTCAGGTCGTTTTCCTTGCACAAATACAATTCTGAGACAGATGGGATTTTCAACTTTGTAGAAAGCACACTAAATAAAAAGGAACAGGTAAAATTTACTCTCATAATGTGTTTTTCACGCCCCCTTAATCCTAGCACTCTGGGAGGCCAAGACGGGTGGACCACCTGAGCTCCTTAATTTGAGACAAGCCTGAGCCAGAGTGAGACTTCGTCTCTAAAAATAGCCTGGTGTTGTGCTGGGCACCTGTAGTCCTAACTTCTGGGGAAGCTGAGACAAGAGAATCGCTTCAGCCCAAGAGTTTGAGGTTGCTGTGAGCTATGACACTACAGCACTCTACTGAGGGTGACAAAGTGACATTGTGTCTCAAAAAAAAGCATTTTTATTATTCAACAATCCAAAATGCTATCATTTGTCTATGTAGTTAATATAAATAAATAC
>NW_003852406.1:17703252-17705547 GCF_000181295.1 Otolemur garnettii
AAAAAAAAAAAAATTAATTTCAAAGACTATGTACTTACTTTGTAATAGAGAAATATGATTCGGTAATGAATAAAACACATTCAGATACAAAAATATATTCAATTTATATGCAATCCTTGGGGAAATAGAAATGAAAGAAACAAGAATTATGTAAAAATGTTTTAATTTTGTAAAAAAATAAAATCATGATAGTAGATAATAGATATCAAATGTCTTGGGTATTTAGCTTCCCTTGATTATATTTTTATTTACAAAATTCTTTTGAGATGGGGAGGTTCTCCTTGTGTTGCCCAGGCTGGTTTCAAACTCCAGGGCTTCACCTATCCTCCCACCTCAGCTTCTGGAATGATCACATACACAGAGCAATTCCTGGGCCCAAGCATTCTTCTTAACTCAGCCTCTGGAGTAGCTGAAACCAGAAGCGCCACCCCAATCCCTGGCTAATTTTTCTATTTTTAGTAGAGAAGGGGGTCTGGCCCTTGCTCAGGCTGGTCTTCAACTCCTGAGCTCAAGGTAATCCACCCACCTTGGCCTCCCAGAGTGCCAGGATTCCAGGAATGAGCCACCAAGCCTGGCTATATATTTTTGTTTGTTTGTTTGTTTAAGACAGGGTCTCCCTTCATTGACCCCCAGATAGAATGTAGTGGTGTGATGGAGAGCCCTGTAACCTCAAACTTCTAGGCTCAAGCAATCCTCCTGCCTCAGCCTGTCTAGTAGCTGGGACTACAGATGATTGTAGTGACGACCCCTGGCTAGTTTTTATTTCTATATTTGATTTGGTAGAGACAGGGTCTCACTCTTTCAAAGGCTGGTCTCAAACAATCCTCCTGCCTTGGTCTCTTTCCAGAGTACTAGGATTACAGGTGATAGTCACTATGCCCATCTTTAATGTTTATATATTTAATGTGAGGTAACAAGTGCAGCATGGTGGCTCAGTCCTGTAATCCCAGCACCTTGGGAGACTGCAGGTGGAAGTTTCCCCTGAGACCAGGAGTTGAAGACCAGCTTGAGCATCACAGTGGGACTCCATTTCTAAAGAAAAAAAATTTTTTTTGCAGTGTTTAGCCGGGGCTGGGTTTGAACCCACAACCTCTGGCATATGGGGCCAGCGCCTTACTCCTCTGAGCCACAGGTACTGCCCCAGAAAAAAGAATTTTTAATTAGGCAGTGCAGTAGTGTCTGTGTTCCTAGCTACAGCAGAAGATGGCTTGAGTGCAAGAGTTCCAGGTTGGAGTGAGCTACGATTGGGCCTCTGCAGCACAGCTCATGCCACAGAGGGAGACCTTGTCTCAAAACTAAACAACGAACATAGTGAGGTTAGAGTCAATATTTACTACGCACATAGTATTCATCCTTTCCATCTATTTAAACTTATGATATTGTAAGTTGTCAAAAAAAAAATGTGTAGATGTGATCTTTAAAAATGTGTGTAAGGATTTACAGAACAAGATTTTGATTCCACTATCTGAAACAGGTGGGCCTCATGGCCAGAACCGAGCACTAAAGGGATGCAGCATCCCCTTGTGGCCATCACAGGCGCTGCAGCAGGATGGAAAATCTACATAAGCAGGCAAAAACAATGGAACATTAATCTCTTAATGTAGGTCCCTAATATAAGATATTAGAGCAAAACAATTTGGTAATCCAATGAATGCGGAAAACCTATTACCTATTTTTTTTTTTGAGACAGAGTCTCACTCTGTTGCCCTGGGGAGAGTGCTGTGTTGTCATATCTCACAGCAACCTCAAACTCCTAGGCTCACGGGATCCTTTTGCCTCAGCTTCCACATCATCTGGCTGGTTTTCGTTTTTGTAGAGGCCAGGTCTCATTCTTGCTTAGGCCGGTGTCAAACTCCTGAACTCAAGCAATCCACCTGCATCAGCCTCCCAGAGTATTGGGATTACAGGCGTCAGCCACAATGCAAGGCCAGAAAACCTATTTATAAACTTACCCATTCTTTCTTTGGTGGGAGGGGGAACAGAATCTCCCTCTGTCATCCCAGCTAGAATGCAGTGGACTTCTCTTATCTTACTGCAACCTCAAACTCCTGGGCTCAACTGATTCTCCTGCCTCAGCCTCCTGAGTAGCTGGGACTACAGGCCCCCACCACAATGCTTGGTTAATTTTTTGTAGAGATTGAAAGTGGAGAGAGAGGTATTGCTCTGTTGCTCATGCTGGTCTGGAACTCCTGGCCTCAAGCTATCCATTCACCTCTGGCCTCCCAAAGTGCTAGGATTACAGGCATGAGCCACCTTGCCTGGCCCTCATTCATATATATACATTTTTTTTTTTTT
>NW_003852406.1:17706510-17713019 GCF_000181295.1 Otolemur garnettii
TCTGGCATCACAGCTCACAGCAACCTCCAACTCCTGGGCTTAATCGATTCTCTTGCCTCAGCCTCCCAAGTAGCTAGGACTACAGGCACCCGCCACAACACCTGGCTATTTTTTGGTTGTAGTTGTCATTGTTTGGCAGGCCCGGGCTGGATTTGAAACTGCCAGCTCTGGTGTATGTGGCTGGCGCCTTAGCTGCCTGAGCTACAAGTGCCGAGCCTATACACTAGATTTTAAAGACTTTGTATTTTATTATTTTTTTTTATTAAATCATAGCTGTGAACATCATTGCAATCATGGGGTACAATGTGCTGGTTTTATATACAATTTGAAATATTTTCATCAAACTGGTTAACATAGCCTTCACGGCATTTTCTTAGTTATTGTATTAAGACATTTATGTTTGGGTGGCACCTGTGGCTTAAAGGAGTAGGGCCCTGGCCCCATATGCCAGAGGTGGCAGGTTCAAACCCGGCCCCGGCCAAGAACTGCAAAAAAAAAAAAAAAAAAAAGACTTTATATTCTACATTTAGTAAATTTCGCATGTACCCAAGACTTTGTATTTTAGAAGTGAATAATTAAATTTTTTTATATTGATTATTAAATTTTTAGGGTATACCTGGTAAATAAAATATGTTAAATAAATATAATTTTAAAATAATAAAAATATCATTAAAAGTAAAATTAAAGTAATTTTACCTGTTTATTTTTACTTTATTAACATGACTACTAGGAAATTTTAATTACATATGTGGCTCACATATTTCCATTGTACAGTGCTAATTTAGATTTAGACAATCCTTTAGAATTAAAACAATAGCTCAGCAAAGTTGTTGGATAGCAAGACTAATAATATAAATTGCATTTTTAGACAAACAGTAAACTGTTCTAATTATAATAACCAATTAAAATATTAACCTGTCATTTATAATAAGGAAAAATCTTCCTTGGATATTATGTACAAATACACACAAAGACCTCTATGGAGTGAATTATACAGTTTTATCGCAAGATTAAAAAAACAAAATATATGAATGGAAAGATGCATCAAGGTCATAGATGGTAGATCTGGTATCAAAAAGATGGAAAATTCTTCCCAATGTAATCTATAAGTTCAAAGCAATTTCAATCAGAAATTCCAACAAATGTTTTTATGTTCCATATTTTTTCATTTCTAGGTTATTTCTTGAATTAAATAGCAGCATGAATTGTTGCCAGAAATGGAAGTGCAGGCCACACCATAAGCACCTCTAACCACACAATGACAATCAGGGGTGAGCCCACACTTTGGGTCCAGAAGTCCTAGAAACTCCTTGACTCTCTAGGCAGCCTGGTGTGGATAAAAGCAGATGGCCTTGCGCAGTGGCTCACACCTGTAATCCTAGCACTCTGAGAGGTCACAGTATGTGGATAGCCAGAGCTCAATTCAAGACCAGCCTGAGCAAGAGAGCAAGAATTGAGATCCTATCTCTACTAAAAAAAAAAAAAAGAAAGAAAGAAAAATTAGCCAGGTGTCATGGTAGGTACCTGTAGTCTCAGCTACTTGGGATACTGAGGACTTAGGAGTTTGAGGTTGGCAGGGTTCAACCCCTGCCAGGACCTAAACAAAAAAAAAGGAAAAATGCAAGTTAACCTTCTTTGTGGTTCTCTAATGAGTGCAAGTGGCCCAGGACCCTTTCAGAGCAAAGACCAGAAGATGAATGTCCCCTAAAACCTAGGAATATAGAGACTCTCAAGTCTCATAGAGAGAGTACTTCAAAGGACACCCCCCCCCCCAAACCCCATCCCTTTCCTGTTCCCATAGTCCTGTAGCCCTTGCTGAGCCCTGGGAGATGCAGCATTATCCCAAGGTGGGAACTTTGCTACTCTATGGGTCTCCTTAACCTCCCATTACATTGTGAAATAGAGCAAGCATGCTAGAGTATCAAACACCCACATGTGTGGATGAACCTTGCTAACATGTTATGTGAAAGAAGCCAGTAGAAAGGGTACCTGTTATATTCTTCTGTGTATATGAAATGTCCAGAGTAGGCCAGTGAGAGAAGGAGAGGCTGAGAAGCAGGAGGGATTGGGGAGACCGGAATTAACAGCTAATGAGTACTTATTCTTGGGTGGGGGAGAGGAGTGACAAAAAGGTTCTAAAATTCAATGGTGGTGGTGATTGCACAATTCTGTGAATATATTAAAAATCATTCGCTTTGGGCTCATTACATGGTTTTTTTTTTTTTAGACAAGAGTCTCACTGTGTCATCCTTGGTAGAGTGCCGTGGTGTCACACCTCACAGCAACCTCAAACTCTTGGGCCCAAGCAATTCTGTTGTCTCAGCCTCCCAAGTACCTGGGACTACAGGTGCCTGCCACAGCGCCCGGCTATTTTTTGGTTGTAGTTGTCATTGTTTGGCAGGCCCGGTCTGGATTCGAACCCATCAGCCCCCGTGTATGTGGCCAGCGCTCTAGCCGCTGAGCTACAGGCGCCGTGGCTTTTAAATTATGTCCAATAAATCTATTTTTGAAATGTACTATACAAATTTAAATCACATATATAGTCAAATATAGTTGACTTGCTAGCAAAGGATAACAGCAAAGAAAAAGTTTCGGTTCAGAGGAGGTGTGAGAAGCAGGATGTTTACCCAAGCAGGTGGGAAAATCACGCGGCCAGTTTCATTTCCAAGGTTGCCCAGTCAGCACCTTTGTTAGGAAGGAGGGTCTGCAGGCTCCTTGTTCTCTCTCTCCCTGTCTTGCTCCTACTCTCACTCCCTCTCTCTCTTTATCCCTCCTTCCTTTTTTTAGTCTCACCCTTTGCCCTGAACCTCCCAAAGCCGCTGGGACTACAGGTTGGCCGCGCGCCCGACTGTTTTTTTTTCTTTCATTTTTTTACTGAGTCGGGGTCTCTTGCGCTCAGACGATTTTTCTATTTTTAGTAGAGAAGGGATCTCGCTCCTGCTCAAGCTGGTCTCCAACCCTGAGCTCAACGGATCCTCCCGCCTCGACCTCCCAGAGTGCTAGGATTAGAGGCGTGAGCCACCGCGCCCGCCTTTTAACAGCAGTCTTTATTTAAAAGCACTGAAATTCTGAAGGTACAAACGTATAAAACAGATAAAACCCGAGTCTCTGACCTGGACGGCCTTTACACCGCAGCTGGCCGACGTTCCGCTTCGCCCCCTAATGGTGGCACAGAGGCACAGTGCGACCACGCGCACTTCCCAGCACCGAGGGTGACTCACCCTATTTGCATACCCACAATGCACTGCTGACAGTACAAATTAGAACGGCAATAGTTAAATTTTTTCTTTCAAATGTATTTTGTAAAGTTTAGTTTTGTCTTTACGGAATTATCGGAAATTTTCTTTCATGTACAGAGCCTTGGCATTTACTAGGCACCATCAATGTACTAGGAGTTTCTGTTGTCCGAGGTTTGAATTACGGCAAGCGGAAAGCATACTCTGGTTTCTCTTCAGATCGTATAAATCTTTCGCCTTTTACTAAAGATTTCCGTGGAGAGGAACAACTCTGAGTCTGAAACCAATTTTTTGAGGCCTTGTTTCGGCAAGGCTACATTTTAAGTGTTTAAAAAATAGATAAAATTTCTTTAGTTGTTTGTGAAATTGCAATTATATTATAATGTTGTTGCTTGGGGTTTGAGTAGGTATTGCAACACAAATTTTTTTTGTGGTTTACCGCGGTTTTTTGAATATAAATTATGTGCTCTCTGTTTTGTTTTGCGACAGTCTTTACTTGAACGAACTCTAAATGTTTGGTTAGAATAATTGTTTTGCGTCAGTTTCCCAAGTAAACTGGCTAGCAGGCACCCGCTGCAAACTCCGGATGTGTTTAGTGACAAGGTCTCCCTGTCTTTTGGACTGGTCCGCTTACCCAAAATGCTAAGGTTAAAGGCATGAGCCACCGTACCCGGCCTCTTTTTTTTCATTTTTTGATCTGGATTTTTTTTTTTTTTTTTCTTTACTCTTTAAAAAAAATTGAGACAGTCTTTGTGGGTTTCCCAGGCTAGGTGGAGTACCATTTCTCCATCTCCATCTCCTGGGCGCAAACGATCTTGCTTCAGACTCCCGAATAGACTACAGGATCCTGACTACTTTTTTTATTTTTAGGAGAGATCAGGTCTTTTCCTCAGGCTGGTCGTCATCACCAAGGCCTCCCAGAGGGCCAGGATTACAAGTGTGAGAGTTTGTTTTGGTTCTCATTTGTTCTTTTATGTGTTTTATTTAATAAATAATTCACTACTTCAAGTTATTTAAGAAATTCTGTATCATTTTAAGTGTGTCTTTCATATTTAAGTTCTTGATTCAAAGTTAATTTTTGTGTGTAGATTATCCACCTTGTGGATAAGGTGTGGATCCTTTTTTTTTTTTTTTTTTTTTTTTTTTTTTTGAGACAGAGCCTCAAGCTGTCCCCCTGGGCAGAGTGCCGTGGCATTACAGCTCACAGCAACCTCCAACTCCTGGGCTCAAGCGAGTCTCCTGCCTCCGCCTCCCAAGTAGCTGGGACCACAGGCGCCCGCCACAACGCCCGGCTATTTTTTGGTTGCAGCCGTCATTGTTGTTTGGCGGGTCCGGGCCGGGGATTCGAACCCGCCACCTTAGGTGTACGTGGCTGGCGCCTTAGCCGGTTGAGTTATAGGCGCCGAGCCTCCATTTTTATTTTTAACGGAAATGGCTGGCATTCATCCAGCACTATGTATTGAGCGGTGTCTCCTTTCCCCACTGGCTTGCAATGACAACTCTGACCTAATCGTGTATCAGCTTTCTTTACAGGCATGCCAATATTTCTGAGCTCTCCATTTTATTCCATAGGTCTGTCTATACCTGAGCTAATACTGCAAACCCTAATACTATGGCTTTTTAATAAGACTTGAGATCTGGTAGATGTCATTTCTCTGTCCCGTCCTCCCCCACCCCCCTTCCAGTAACTTGGCTATCCTTTCTTCTAAAAGTGCTTCTTCGTCTAAAAGTTGCCTTGTGGATTTCTGTGAAAAGCCTTATGCATCTGAATTAAATCTATAGATAAATTAGAAATATTGAACCTTTATCTTATTTGCAGACATGATTTGTCTACTTGTTTAGGTCTCCCTCCCTCCCTTCCTTTCTTCCTTCTTTCCTTCCCCCCTGCCCCCCCACTCTTGTTACCCTCAGTAGAGTTCCATAGCTTCATTGTAGTTCACAGCAACCTCAAACTCGTGGGTTCCAGCAACCGTCTTGCCTCCTGAGTAGCTGGGACCGCAGGTGTCTGCCAGAACACCCTGCTAGTTCTTTCTATTTTTAGTAGAGATGGGGTCTCTTGCTCATGCTGGTCTCTAACTCTTGAGCTCAAAGAATCCTTCCACCTCAGCCTTCCAGAGTGGTAGGATTACAGTTATCTTTCAATAAAGTGCTGTCAGTTTCTATTAAAAGCCTAGGCTCTGTCCCCATAGCACAGTGGTTACCACACCAGCCTGGTACACCGAGGGTGTTGGGTTCCAGACCGGCCCAGGACAACTAAACAACAATGACAACTGCAATGAAAAATAGCCAGGTGTTGTGGTGGGTACCTATTGTCCCAGCTACTTGGGAGGCTGAGACAAGAGAATCTCTTAAGCCCAAGAGTTTGAGGTTGCTGTGAGCTGTAACGCCACAGCACTCTACTGAGGGCAACATAGTGAGACTGTCTAAAATAAATAATTAAATAAATAAAAGTCTTATACTTTTTATTAATTTTTAAATGTGCATTTCCTAACTATAAATTATATTATAGAAATGCAGTAAATTTGTTTAGTATATCTGTCAACCTTACTTTGACTCTCTCATTAACTCTAAAAATCTCTGTATAGATTACTTTGAGTTTTCTCAATCTTACTATCTGGGGATTTTTTCCCCAACTCTTCTTTTCATATATATATATGAAAGAAAGACTTTTTTTGTTTGTTTGTTTTGCTGTTTTTTGGCCGGGGCTAGGTTTGAACCCACCACCTCCAGCATATGGGGCTGGCACCCTACTCCTTTGAGCCACAGGCACCACTATATATATATATATATATATATATTTATTTATTTATTTATTTATTTTTTTTAAGACATAGTCTCACTCAGTCACCCTAGGTAGAGTGGTGTGGCGTCATAGCTCACAAAAATCACAAACTCAATGATCAGCTATTTTTAGAGACAGGGTCTCACTTTTGCTCAGGCTAGGATCTTACTCTTGCTCAGGCTGGTCTTGAACTCCTTGGCCTCCCAGAGTGCTAGGATTACAGATGTGAGTCACTGCATCCGGCCTTTATTTTTTTTCATACACTATTGAGCAGTTAAAATGTTGATATTATATAATGTCAAGTAGAAATCATAGTGGACATCTTTTCTTATGCTGGA
Source organism: Otolemur garnettii (assembly GCF_000181295.1). NCBI lineage: Eukaryota > Metazoa > Chordata > Mammalia > Primates > Galagidae > Otolemur > Otolemur garnettii. Next base: position 17,712,867 of record NW_003852406.1, read on the forward strand.
TTTTAATTTTGCTTGCATTTCCAGTTTACTGAGTTTTGATTAAGATAATCACATGAGGCTTGGCGCCTATAGCTCAACCGGCTAAGGTGCCAGCCACGTACACCTAAGGTGGCGGGTTCGAATCCCCAGCCCGGACCCGCCAAACAACAATGA
>NW_003852406.1:17714056-17758543 GCF_000181295.1 Otolemur garnettii
CCCTTGGTAGAGTGTCGTGCAGTCACAGCTCACAGCAGCTACAAATTCCTGGGCTTAAGCGATTCTCTTGCCTCAGCCTCCCAAGTAGCTGGGACTACAGGCGCCCACTATGACCCCAGGCTACTTTTGTTGTTGTCGTTGCAGTTATTGTTGTTGTTTTAGCTGGTGGGGCTGGGTTCGAACCCGCCAGCCTTGGTGTATGTGGCTGGTGCCCTACCCACCAAACTATGGGCGCCACCACCGCTTGGCTATTTCTAGAGACAGAGTCTCTCTCTGGTTCAGGCTGGTCTTGAACTCCTGAGCTCAAGCAGTCCACCCGCCTGGGCCTCCTAGATTGCTAGGATTACAGGCGTGAGCCACCTTGCCCAGCCACTCAATAGGAATTTTTGTGATTTCAAAATTCACTTGGAAAAAAAGAAGACCCCCATCATAGTGATACTATAAATCATCATAATGCGTATCTCTTGGATATCATCCTTGTCCTTGTGTTTTGGCCTTCCTATCAGACATGATGCTCCTCCCCACAACCCATCTGTCCTTCCTGGCCAGGGCCATGGAAATAGTAGGTCCAGGGAAATGTGGAAGGGAGCAACAGGCGAGAAACAATCTTACATTAGATGGCCTCTGGAGAAGGCCAATCCTTCTTGTGAGAAAATGGAGGTGTCTCCTTGCCTGCCTCATGAGGCGTAGTGAGAAGCAGATGAGAGAATGAATACAAAAAGGAAATGTTGGCAGTGCCCGTAGCTCAATGCGTAGGGTGCTGGCTACATACACCGGGGCTGGCAGGTTCAAACCCGGCCTGGGCCTGCTAAAACCAATAATGATAACTGCAACAACAACAAAAATACAAAAAGGAAATGTTTGAAAGTTATAATGCAAAGTGAACATTGCTGTAATCTTCTAAAACTAGAGGGTAACTGCAGAGACTTCCTGCAGTGCCCCTGTGTCCTCCTGACACGTCCTAGAAAGGCAGAGGCAAGTACAGTAAGAACCAGATGGAGTGTCCACAACAGGCTCTCGCTTGCTCTCTCACTCTCTGTCCATTAGCTTCAAACTCTGGAGGCTTGAGGTACTCTGTCCTGTTGCATCAAAGTCCCCCTGTCCAGTCAGTCCCCGCAGCCAGCACTGTGGAAGCTGATGGTCCCACTGTATCACTGCACAGATAGTACCTTCATGCTAAGAACTGGGACCTTCTCTCAGTGAGGGCACCTCCCTTCAGGTATGTCAGCCTGTCTCAGGGTCAGGATTGCTGCCCAAGGCATGCACTTCTCTCAACCTCCTCAGGACCCAAATCAGCACCAGTGCAGGGCAGTCACCTCACAGCCCAGAACTACAGCCCTGGGTCCCCACACTAATCAAAGTCAGTTGCCTCTCCTTCCAAAGGCCTGGTCCTAAGATGCCCTTCCCATCCAGCCTTTCTAGCAGCAGTCCTAGCATGGTTTCCAGAACACACATGAATTCTAATTACACACCTTTTCCTGGACAGCTGAGTTTTGCTCTAAGTGGACTCCCTTCCCCTCGTACCTTTATTTCCTCAAAGGTAAATTACCTCCTGAGGTGACCCTTTCTTTTGATGAAAGACATACCACTCAAGTTCAGTCTGTCCGGGGCCCCTGCTATACTTTCATCCTTCCTTTTTTATTTCCACAAACTTTGGAAAGTTTTCTAAAACTTTCATCAATGACACAGTTTAGGGCAGTGCCTGTGGCTCAGTGGGCAGGGTGCTGGCCCCATATACCAAAGGTGGTGGGTTTGAACCTGGCCCCAGCCAAATTGCAACAAAAAAATAGCCAGGCATTGTAGCGTGCACCTGTAGTCCCAGCTACTCAGGAGGCTGAGGCAAGAGAATCAGCTAAGTCCAGGAGTTGAAGTTGCTGTGAACTGTGATGCCACAGCTCTCTACTGAGGGCGATAAAGTGAGACACTGTCTCTAAGAAAGAAAAAAATGACACAGTTTATTCTTTTCTCATGAAGCCCATATATTGACAGTTTTGCCCAGTGCATTTATCAAGTAAGGATTTATTCGGTTCCCATTTGTAATCAATCAAAACATATTTGACCACCAGCTGGAGTTTTGGTCTTCATCCCACCCAAGAGGAGAACTTTGGAAGACAATCAGCTGTGGAGAGGGCACAGCCGAGGACAAGGATGTGTGGGAATAGTTCCCAGCTCCCCGATACCTTCTCCCGCCACTGAGCATCCTCAGCCCCAGCCTGGCACCATTGCCGCCCTGGTACTGAGCTTGTGGCGAGAGCATGAAAGTGGATGGGGAGATGTGATCTCTCCCCAGCTCTGCCCCAGCTCTGCCACTAACTGGTTGAGTAGTCTCCTACAGACCTGAGTTCAGAACCCTTTCTGGGGCTTGGTTTCCCCAGAGTGTCTGAGTTAGATAATCTTCAAATATCCTCCCAGACTCTGCCATTTTGAGATTAAGCTCTGTGCCCAGGGGAGTGGAGATAAAAGTGTGACAGAAACAAACAGCTCAGCCTATGATAAGTACTGCCCCTGCCTTCAGTTACATGGGGCTTGGCTGCCTTTCGGCTCCCTGTGGGGATAAAGGCAGCAGAAGGGCCAGAGCAAGGCTGCAAGGTCCTGGAAACACACCAAGGTGGCCGGGCTGGGCAAGCTGGTACGTGCTTGCCGCCACACATACACATGCTTGCACACGGGCACGCGCTCTCATCGCAGGGTCTGGGAGCCACCCTAGGTCATCACTGCCATACTTGGCTTCTCTCTGTGAGGCTAGATGTGGGGCCTGCCGCTGGCCCCTGTGGGGGTGAGCCACAGCAGGTGGGGGCGGCAGGCCTTCCTCTGCAAACGTGCTGCTTGGGTCTCCGCTGCTGGTTTCCATTTGCTAATATTTCATGAAGCTTAATCATCCTCCGCCATCTGCCATAGATCTTGCTGACAGAGATGGGCATCAAAACAGTGCTTGTCACTGAATGTGGGGTGAGGAGAGAATGGAAAGCAGAAGAACAGATAGCAGGCAGGTGTTGGAGCCAACGCAGTAGGGGCTTCCACAAGAAAAGCTGATATCTGTATCTCAGCATTTACTGCCAAGCCTGCCACTATCTTCTTATTTTTTTGAAACAGAGTCTCACTTTGTCTCCCTACAATGCCATAGTGTTGTAGCTCTCACCAACCTCAAACTCTCGGGCTCAAGCGAGTCTCTTGCCTCAACCTCCTGAGTAGCAGGGACTACAAACTTCTGCCACAACCCCCACATATTTTTAGAGATGAGGTCTCGCTCTTGCTCAGGCTGGCCTCAAACCCGTGAGCTAAGGCAATCCACCTGCCTCAGCCTCCCAGAGTTCTAGGATTACAGGCGTGAGGCACCACAATGGGCCAAGATATGTTTCTTGAAAGGAATGAAGGGATGAGTGACTAGATGGATGAGGAAGCAGAGTGTTAGAGGGGTGGATACAGAGGGACGATTAGAGGAAAATAAGAAAGGGTGAGGGAGATGAGGAAACAAAGACAGAGAGGGAGGGAGGTGCGGAGAGGGAGCTGGATAAACAGGTGGGGAGGCAGGATGGCTGGAGAAGCTTCCTTTTACATCTTAATTAAAAAGGAGTTGATGGACCAACACTTTAGAGTCTGGTAAGACCATTGAATTACAGACATTTCTTTTCCTTTCCATTTCTTCTTGTTATGGTATCTGTGAAAGGCATCCCTGTTATGCTGTGATCCTGGGCAATCTCTCTTTGAGATTCAGTCTTCCCATCTGAAAACTGTGCCTTCCTTTCCCTCCGACAGTCATTGAGATATTCAAGTAAAATAACAGAATAACATAGCTTTATGCCAGGCGAGGTGGCTCACACCTGTAATCCTAGCACTCTGGGAAGCCAAGGCCGGTAGATCCCTTGAGCTCAGGAGTTTGAGATAAGCCTGAAAAAGGGTGAGATCCTGCCTCTACTAAAAATAGAAAAACTCACCAGGCATTGTGGTGGGCACCTGTAGTCCCAGCTACTTGGGAGGCTGAGACAAGAGAATCTCTTAAGCCCAAGAGTTTGAGGTTGCTATGAGCTGTGATGCCACAGCACTCTACCCCGGGTGACAGAGTGAAACTGTCTTGAAAAAAAAAAAAGGCGGGGGGGAACAGAATAATGTAGCTTTACTGTGGGCATATCATCCCACCACTGTGCACATGTGCCAGGCATGGTTGTACGTGCCTGTAGTCCTAGCTACTCTCGAGGCTGAGGCCAGAGGATTGCTTAAAGCCAGGAGTTCCGGGCTGAAGTGCACTATGCCGATGGGTGTACGCACTAAGTGACAATCAATATGGTGACCTTGGAGAGTAGGGGACCACCAGGTGATACACCAACTCAGGCTGGAAACAGAGCAGGTCAAAACTCCCTTGCTGATCAGTAGTGGAATGACACCTGTGAATAGCCACTGCTTTGCAGCCTAAGCAACACAGTAAGACCCTGTGTCTTTAAAAAGAAAAAAAAAGTTAGGCAAAGAGAGGAGGATCACCTGAGGACAGGAGTTTGAAGTTGCAGTGAGCTATGATGCCTCTGCACTCCAGCCTCAATGACCCTGTCTCAAAAAAAAAAAAAAAATACTGCCAAAAATGCAGTCCAGTGCCCTAGTGGTTGGCACCCAATCCTGGAGACACACTGTCTGATTCTGATCCCAGCATTTCCACCTCTGAGCTGTGTGACCCTCAGCAAGTGACTTGTGGAAGGTAGGGGGCAATAATGAGAGAAAAATTAGCATATGCTGGAGTAGGTGGGGAGAAGAAGAAAGGGTTTAGAGGAGAAGGCAGAGCCATAAGATGACAGGGAGAGAGATGGGTAATTACAGAGAATAATAAGGACTTTTTTTTCCCCCTGAGACAGAGTCTCACTTTCTTGCCCCCTATAGAGTGCTGTGGCATCACAACTTGCAGCAACCTCAAACTCTTGGGCTTAAGCAATTCTCTTGCCTCAGCCTCCCAAGTAGCTAGGACTACAGGCACCCCTGACAATGCCTGGCCATTTTTTGTTGCAGTTGTCATTGTTGGTTAGCTGGCCCAGGCCGGGCTTGAACCCTCCAGCCTCAGTGCATGTGGCTGGTGCCATAACCACTGAGCAACAAGTGCCAAGCCAATAATAAGGACTTATCAGTGTGACGTGCAAAGATCTTTCATTGAATCTTCCAGGGTAATCAGCAAAGACTTAATAGTTTCTCGGTTTATTTTTGGATTTTGGCCTTTGCTTTCAGTAAAACTGAGATTGACCACAGGTAGAGTTCTTTTTTTCTTTAAAGAAAGTTTTTGTTTTGTTTTGTTTTGTTTTTGCAGTTTTTGGCTAGGGCTGAGTTTGAACCCGCCACCTCTGGCATATGGGGCCGGTGCCCTACTCCTTTGAGCCACAGGCACCGCCCAACAGGTAGAGTTTTGTCTGGGTTGCAACGTAATAGTTTTGGGGGGTTTTTTGTTGTATTTTTTTGAGATAGGGTCTTCTTCGAAAGCCTGGAGCACAGTGGTACAATCATAGCTTACTGTAGCACTGAACTACTGGGATTCAGCCTCCTGAGTAGCTGAAACTAAAGGCATGTGCCACCACGCCTAAGTTTTAAATTTTGTTGTTGTTGTTGCTGTTGTTTTTTGAGACAGAGTCTCAAGCTGTTGCCCTCGGTAGAGTGCCATGGCGTCATAGCTCACAGCAACCTCAAACTCTTGGGCTCAGGTGATCCTCTTGCCTCAGTTTTTCTATTTTTAGTAGAGATGGGGTCTTGATTTTACTCAGGCTGGTCTCAAACTCGTGAGCTCAAGCTATCCACCTGCCTCAGCCTCCCAGAATGCTAGGATTACAGGTGTGAGGCACTGCACCTGGCCAGTTCTAAATTTTTTATAAGGACAGGCGCACCTTAAGCAATCCTCCCACCTTGGTCTCCCAGAAAGCTGGGATTACAGGTGTGAGCTACCACACCCGGCTTTTGAGTTACAATTTATCTGACAGATATTTATGGAGAACCTTCTATACTGGTTTCTGGACAGACAGGGACAGTAAGAGCTCCATGTAAATAAACAAGGCAAAGGATTGTGGAAGCAGAGAAGAAGGAGTGACCTGGCCAACGGTCACAAAGGTCTCCTGGGAACAGGGACAAAGGTGGTGGCCCTTGATACAACCTGGGAATGTTCTATGGAGAAGGACTGGGAAAATGCATCTCGGGCTGTGATGGATGGATTTCCTCCTAAGGAACTGTTTATGCCAAAAATATCTGACTCTTAGCTGGTTGGGGAAACGAGACAAATCCACAGTCTGCATGACAACTAACTTTGTCCCTTTAGAAATGTCAATATCATGGAAAATAAGAAAGGCTGGGATCACTCTAGAGCAGGGGAGGGTAAGAGAAAGAGAAGTGACACCCAAGACCGTCCTCAGGTCTTGGATGGATCTTAGATCAGAGAAACATGGCTGAGGAAGACATTGTCAAATAATTAGGGACAAACGATAGTGGACTGTATGCTAGATAATAGTATTGAATCTTTTTCCCCCTTTTTTATTATGGGAAAGAAAACATTATTGGCCAGCCGTGGTGGTTCATGCCTGTAATCCTAGCACTCTGGGAAGGCGAGGCAGATGGATCACTTGAGCTCAGGAGTTGGAGACCAGCCTGAGCAAGAGTGAGACCCCAGTTCTACTAAAAATAGAAAAATTAGCTGGGTGTTGTGGCAGGGGTCCTGTAGTCCCAGCTATGTGGGAGACTGAGGCAGGAGGATCGCTTGAGCCCAAGAATCTGAGGTTGCTGTGAACTGTGACCACTGCACTCTGAGTGCTGATACAGAGTGAGACTCTGTCTCAAAAAAAAGAAGATGAGAAAACATTTCTGATATTTTTTTCCTGCAAGGGAGGGGAGGATCCATCATTTTAAAAACAGAAAAAAGGCCCGTATTTTACTTCTGGCCTTTCTACCTCCTACCTGTAACATCTGGAGCCACTCAGAGTTTCACCTTCAGGGGAAGTTGGGATGACAGTGGTGCCCATCTCAGGTGCTGCTAAAGACAGAGAAAGCAAGCCCAGGGCCAGTTGGTTAATTGTCACTACAGCCAGTAAGGAAGGCTTAGCAGGGACCTGGCTGTGCGGCAGCATCAGTAGAGTCCCTCTGGGGACTTCCCCTTTTTTCGAGAGATTCAGACTTGGGGGCTGCACCCCCTTGCTACCCTCACCACTCCCACCCCCACCCCATGTCCCAGCCAGCTGCAGAGTAGGTGCCCCCAGCAAGATTTTACAGCCTAGGGGAGCAGCCTGGCTTAGATCCCCTTTGTTGGTTTCCAGCAAATTAAAATTTATCTCTCAGGGAGGAAATGAGGGGTCTTTTTTTTTCTTCTTCTTCTTCTTAATGGGCCCTGATGAAGGAAATGAATGCAGGGAAGGGATCAGAAATACGATCCACTGCTTGCCTGCATGGAAAGGTCGGGGGGCTCCCTGCACCCTTCGAGGGGCAGCTGGGCACAGTATGTTTTATTATATAATTAACCTTGACCCTTCTGGGTTCAAAGAGAGAGGTTAGTTGGAAATAAATCAATAGTCTGGTCTGGTCACTTCAAAGGCTACAGAACCCGCTGGAAAATTTCACATTGGTTCAGTGTGTAAATTGAAATAGGGTGTGCAATTCTTTTTGAAAGGTGGGAGGGGGGGTTAGGTCAAAAATTGAAATTAATTGTGCATCCGCTTCCTTTAATCAGGCAATCAGGAGTCTTTATTGCATATCTGTGGGGGCTGGGGAGGAGGCTGGGAGAAAGCATTGTGACCCCTGAGTGACCGCCCAGGCTCTAGAACAATAGGCATCTCTTCAAGCCCAGGAAGCTCCTACCTCTCTCCCTTAGCGGTGTGCTATCGAGCACATCTGGAATCCTTGGAATCAGCCAACCATCACCGTCACAATATGTAGCATTTGCTGAGTGCTTACTTTGCACCAGGTGCCAAAGATTTTCCAGTTACTGTCTTATTTGAGCCTCGTAACAACTCAATTGGATAAGTATCATTATTATCTCTATTACTGGTGAGGAAACTGAGCTTCAGGACGGTTGAAGATGCAGAGCCAATCTGAGGTTTTCGGTCCATTTCAATGTGATGCAAGGAATGAAAATAAGACCCCAGGAAAAGTTACGAATTATTAAAAGTCTTGGGTCTTCATGTCCTTTTTCCCTAAAGTTGTTAGAAGGTAAATGGAGCCAGGGCTGGTTTCTTTTAAAAATTTCTCTTGGCTTCATCTTTAGTTCAACTTTCATCTCTTTCTCTTCCTCTTTCCCTTCCTCTGTTTTCCTCCTTCCCTCTTTCCCTCCCTTTATTCTTCCTCCTTCCCTCTTTCCTTTCCTCTGTTATTCCTCCTTCCCTTCCTCTATTCTTTCCTGATTTCTTGCTTTCTTTCCACAAATACTGAGAATTTGGTGTTACTCCTTAGCAGCGCTGGTGGGTCAGGTCAACAAAGGAATAAGAAAGACCCTGTCCTTAGAAAACTTGATCTTAGGCTCGGCGCCTATAGCTCAACTGGCTAAGGCGCCAGCCACGTACACCTAAGGTGGTGGGTTTGAATCCCCAGCCCGGACCCGCCAAACAACAATGACGGCTGCAACCAAAAAATAGCCGGGCGTTGTGGCGGGCGCCTGTGGTCCCAGCTACTTGGGAGGCTGAGGCAAGAGAATCGCTTGAGCCCAGGAGTTGGAGGTTGCTGTGAGCTGTAATGCCACGGCACTCTACCCAGGGGGACAGCTTGAGGCTCTGCCTCAAAAAAAAAAAAAAAGAAAACTTGATCTTAGTTCTCAGAGCAGTGCGACACACACACTGTGTATAATCAGCTGCAGAAGGAAATAGTTCCATAGGAGAGAAGGCCAGGGGGAGAAGTGGTTCTAGCTGGAGTGGACTGGGGATGATGGCAGGAGGAGCAGTGTTGGCAAGGATCCAGAAAGAAGAGATGGCAAGAGGTATTGTTCCAGGCTGAAGGAAGAACTTGGAGAAAGGCCCACAGGCACCACTGTGCATGGCAAATTTGGGAGAAGCCAGGAGCCCAACTGGGAGGGTTGGACTTGATGACACGAGTAGAAAATTGAGCTCTGCTCTGCTTATTAACAATAGTAATAATAATAGCAAGTGCAGTCCTAGGTGCTGACTCCTTTACCACCCACAGCAGCCTGGGAAGTAGGCGCTATCCTTACACACAGTCTGCAGAGAGGGAGACAACGGCACTAGATGTTAAGAGTGCCCACTGGTTCACACAGCCCAGGGGGGAGTACAGAACCGGGGCTGCACTGCCTTTTGTGAGAGGACCTGGAACACGAGCCCAAAGGCATTGGACTGCTCTGGGAGAAATGGGGAGCCATGGCAGTTTCTTTTTTTTTGGCTGGGGCTGGGTTTGAACCTGCCACCTCCAGCATATGGGACCAGCGCCTTACCCTTTTGAGCCACAGGCACCACCCCGCAGGTTCTTAATTTAACCTGATTTCAGGAAATGCCCAACTTCCTCAACCTGCCTTAGGGAGGGGTGTGTCTGCTACTCCTGGGTATTTCCTCACTCTTCAAAAAGAAAATCTCCAATTCAGCTCATTTGGACACCCAACCCCAAGTCTCCCTGCTCCCTTCTCCTCAATACACAGATGTTAGTCAACAGATAACGTGGGCTCAGAACAAGGAATCTGGGGGCCAAGCTCCAGCTCCTCCGCCTCCGTTCTTTGGGCCTTGGTGTCCTCATCTGTCAAATGGGAGGGTGACAGTAAGCGTAGCCCTACCCACATGGGGTAACGAGGACATGTTTTATAAAACACTGTAAGAAGTAATAGCAGAAGTGTCATCATTATTGTTGGGATATAAGAACTCCATAGAAGTTTCTTTCCTTTTCTGAGGAAGCTCCAGGCTACCTGATCCTCTCAATGGCTTTTTTTTTTTTTGAGACAGAGCCTCAAGCTGTCTCCCTGGGTAGAGTGCTGTGGCATCACAGCTCACAGCAACCTCCAACTCCTGGGCTCAAGCGAGTGTCCTGCCTCTCCCTCCCAAGTAGCTTGGATTATAGGTGCCCACCACAATGCCCAGCTATATTTTGGTTGCAGCTGTCATTGTTGTTTGGCAGGCCCAGGCTGGATTCGAACCCACCAGCTCAGGTGTATGAGGCTGGCGCCTTAGCCATTTGAGCCACAGGCACCAAGCCTCAGTGACTTTTTTTTTTTTTAACCTGGAAAGCCACTTAAGACTTTCCTCAGATGCATCAACTATGCAAAAAAGACATACTCTAGAAATTTGGTAGTTATTCGTTCATACATTTACCCACCATCTACTAGATGCTGGTCCCGTGCAGCCAATGATAGCCTCCAGGCTGCTCATCAAGCTCAGCCTACACGTGTCTCCCCTTCCAACTCTCTGTTCAGTCTGTGCCTCCAGCCTGGAAGACTTCCTTCTCCCTTTTCCACTCTTGCTCTCAACGCCCTCTTTAATCCAGCACTTCAGTGATCACTTTGTCCTCTGTTCTACAGTTTGTTGCTGGTACTCTCCAAGGAAATATTTGGATAGATGGCAGAGACTGTGCGCTCACTAAAGGCTGGGTAGGTCTCTCCTATGGGCTGAGCACATCTTATTGTAATTGTGTCCAGTTAGATACAGGTAAGGGGTCAGGCCTAGATCCTCTGGTGTAATTTTTGCTTATCCCACAGGGTGGCAGCAAAGTCCCCTCATTGCCCTTTTCTCAGGGGCTTTGGGCTTTCTGGATGGGGCGGTCACTCCAGGAGCCCAAGCCAGGTGCAGATGGCCCTTCCAGCTCACTTCCTTCATTATCCCGCTCCCCTACCCATACACTCCTCCTCCCCACCCAACACACACACTTATGGTTGGCTCTGTCCTCTTCAGTTTCTTTGCCTATTAAAATGGAATTGTTTGAACACTTAAACTACACATTTCACTTACATGAATGTAATGAATCCTCTCAACTTCTTTTTTTTATTTTTTTTTAATTTTTATTTTATTTTATTTTATTTTTTGAGACGGAGCCTCAAGCTATCCCCCTGGGTAGAGTGCCATGGCATCACGCTCACAGCAACCTCCAACTCCTGGGCTCAAGCAAGTCTCCTGCCTCAGCCTCCCAAGTAGCTGGGACTACAGGCGCCCGCCACAGCGCCTGGCCATTTTTTTTTTTTTGGTTGCAGCCATCATTGTTTGGCGGGCCCGGGCTGGGGATTCGAACCCGCCACCTTAGGTGTATGTGGCTGGCGCCTTAGCCACTTGAGCCACAGGCGCCGAGCCAACTTCTTTTTTTTAAATGGCAGCTCTATCAAAAGATAATTTATATGCTGTACAATTCCTCCTTTGAGGGTACAATTCAATAGTTTTTAGTATATTCACAGAGTTGTGCAACTGTTGGTACAATTTTAGATTTTTTTTTTTTTTTTTTTTTTTGCTGTTTTTGGCCGGAGCTGGGTTTGAACCCACCACCTCCAGCATCTGGGGCCAGGGCCCTACTCCTTTGAGGCACAGGCACCGCCCTTTTTTTTTTTTTTTTTTTTAAGAGACTGGGTTTTGCTGTCCCCCAGGTTAACATGCAGGGGCCTCATCATAGCTCACTGTAACTTTGAACTCCTGGGCTCAAGTGATCCTCCTGTCCCAGCATCTCAAGTAGCTGAGACTATAGGCATGCGCTAGCAGGCCTGGCTAATTTTTCTTTTTGTACTTTTTATAGAGATAGGGTCTTGCTGTGTTGCCCAGGCTGGTCTAAAACTCCTAGACTCAAAGGGTTCTCCCACCTTGATCTTTCATAGGCTGGGATTACAGGTGTAAGTCACTGTAGCCAGCTTGTCTTTATATTTCCCTGATGGTGTTGTTTGAAGCACAAAAGCTTTTAATTTTGAGATAGTCAATCTGTTTTCTTTTGTTGCTTACGCATTTGGTGTCGTATCAAAAAACCAATCCAAGGTCACAAAAATACACATCTATGTTTTCCTGTTTGTTTTGCCTACACCTTGGCTTTTACTTGGAGGGTTTTGATCTATTTTGCGTTAATTTTTTCAGGTATGAGTAAGGGGTTCAAATTTATTTCTTTGCATGTGAATATCCAGTTGTCCCAGCACCATTTGTTGAAAAGACTATTAATTCTTTATGAAATTGTCTTGGCAACCTTGTCAAAAATCAATTGACCAGGGCGGCGCCTGTGGCTCAGTGAGTGGGGTGCTGGTACCATATACTGAGGGTGGTGGGTTCAAGCCTAGGCCTGGCCAAACTGCAACAAAAATATAGCCAGGCGTTGTGGCAGTGCCTGTCGTCTCATCTATTCAGGAGGCTGAGGCAAGAGAATCACCTAAGCCCAAGAGCTGGAGGTTGCTGTGAGCTATGATGGCATAGCACTCTACCGAGGGCAACAAACTGAGACTCTGTCTTTAAAAAAAAAAAAAGTCAATTGACCATAATGTGATAGTTTATTTCTGGACTTTTAATGCTATTTTATTGATATATGTGTCTGTCCAATTGCCAGTTCCACACTGTTTTAATTATTGTAGTTTGTAGTAAATCGGAAAATCAGAAAGTGTGAGTCTTTATTCTCAAGATCGTTCTGGCTATTGGGGCCCCTTGCATTTCCATATGAATTTTAGAACCAGCTTGTGAATATCTGCAAAGAAACCAGCTGGGTCCATAAGCCTTTAAGGTAGGGGCATGTTACACCTATGTTATAGATAAGGAAACTGAGGCCTAAAGAAATTCAATCATTTGCTCATGGTTACATGACCAGGTAATGGCAGCCAGAGGTTCATCAGTTAGACCACATCAGTTAGACTTCACTGTTCATGCCCTGTGCCAAGACCACAGCCTTCTCAGCTCCAGGGTGCCATGTGTCTCCCTAGGAGATAGTGAACAGTGAGGCTCACTACTGAAACAGCAGGGCTGAGCTCCTTGCTAGCTCCCAGGTGGCAAAGGGCTGAAGGCACCTGGCCAAGTGAACCACCAAGTGAAAATGAAGAAGATTCCCCCATAAAAGGATCTGAGCAGGCATGGCAGGAGAATCCTCCGTTCTCTGCTCCTCCTGAGGCCCTGGTTCTCCCTACCTCAGCCTCAGCCCCAGTAATTGGAGACTTAGTGGCCATGTGAGAGTTGACCCCAAGCTTCCAGGCACAAAACTCCCCTGTTGCTTAACCCAACACTATACCAAACCAGTCAGGGACGGGAGCAAAGAGTTCTTTGTGGGTTTGTGACAGCATCCGCAGTCCTCCAGCTAGAAACCCTGTTCTTGCAAGCATTCATTCAACAGTTACCAAGTGAGCGCAAGCTGAGAAAGAGCCCCAGAGATGGGAAGAAACTGTAGGAAGAAGTCCGGCCAAGATGTGGGCATTTTGGATAGCCAGGGCCAGACTGTGGTACACTATGTCCAAAAGGCCATCTGTGTTCTTGGGAACTCAGAGCCCAGCGTATACCCTCTGGAGCCCAAGGAGCAAGGCCTTTCCCTTCTTTGCCAGCCGGGCTTTACCATGGGCCTCCTCTTGGCCTGCTCTTCCCTCCTCCACCCCCACCTTGTTCAACAGTAGCTCTGGAGAGCCCAGGGGAACACAAGAGTCCCCATAATATCTCTGGAGAAAGTGGCCTAGATGTCCCCTGCCCTGACTCTAGCCTGAACCCAGAGTTCAAGGCAGCCCCTCCTTAGTGCTCCCGCCTGTCCATTCATCTTTCCAGCCCTGGCTGTGCCCCACTTCCCTGTGACCTGCAGGTGCCCACACTCCTCCTGGGCCCTCTGTTCCTGCATGTGTCTCAGGAGGGGTCAGTGGTCCCCTCCACTTCTGTCACTGTGGGGCCGTCTGTCCCAGATGGGTGGGGGTCTCAGGCTTGCTCCAGTCATTCTTGGCCCATCAGCCGTCGTGTGCAGGGAGAGGAAGCAGGCAGCAAAGTAGCCCCTTTCCGGGTGTTCATAGGGGCCTAATCCCCCTTCTAGTGGCCTCAGACCTGAATTCCTCAAGACTGATCTTCACAAATAATAGGGATGAGACCCTGAAACTGGGCCTGGTGTAGGAGTTGGGAGATCATTTAACTCCTGCAGCCCACCAATAGCCACTGAGCTGTGCCCCCAGCCCCTGCACACCCACAGGGGTGAGCTCTCCTGCTCTCCCTGCCTCCCAGCTCACTTTTGCTCCCCTTCTATCAATCCTGAGTGGTCCTGTGACCATCCGAGGTGGAACTGAATTCCCCTCAAATTCCTTGAATATGGCTGGCCTTAGTGACTTGCTTCTAACGAACGGAATATAGCAGAAGTGATGCTGTGTCACCAAGGCTAGGTCAGGAACAATGATGTGGTTTCCACCTGCTCTCTCTCTCTCAGGACACTTGTCCTTAGAGCCCAGCACCCCTGCTGTGAGAGAGCCCAGGCCACACAGAGAGGCCACATGCTAGCACCAGCCACCAGACAAGGAGTGAGGCAGCCTTCAGATGATTCCAGCCCCGGGTTTCCAGCTGCCCTAGCAGGTCCCCAGGGGAGCAGAGACAGCTGTCCCCACCAAGCCCTGCCCAAACTGTAGGTTTGTGAGCAAAATAAAGGTTAGGGGTGACTTGTTACAGAGCATTAGATAATTGGAACAGGTTGCAGCCCTGGCTGCTGCTGCTTTCTGCTCAAAAGGTTGTGTCAGGGGAGATGTGAGAAGGTTCTTCAGCCTGAGGCCTCTGGGCTATGTGAGATCTCAGCACCCAGATTCCAGCCAGGCCACTCAGTTTTGACACCTATTTCTGCTACCCTTCCTAATTAGAACCCTATTCTGTCATCTACCTTAGTCCAGCTCAGAGCCTGGTGATGGTTAGGACAGGCCCTGTCTACATTTGCATGTGATTTGTGTGTGATTTGCATAAATTTAGGCAGTTTCTAAACATTTCCAGTAGTCTTCCTGAGGGAGGGGTAGAGCCCTGGAGGTTACTGGTCTATCCCCAACCCTGCAGGGTCTATTGGAACCCCTGCCTCCCCAGGCAGCCCTTGGGTGGCTGGAGTTGACAAAAAATTCCTGTCTGCAAAGTCCTGTGTAAAAATTCGTAGTCTTATGTCTATGATTCCAAGTTTAGTTCTCTCCTGTGGGATCATCGGGGCAAACCAGGAGCCTCCCTGGAGACTCAGGACAAGGATGACATGGGCCATAGACTCCTCTTACTTGGTTCAGCATCGCTGCTCTTGACCTGCCCTGTCCCAACCACCCCACCAGGCCTCTTCCAGAAGTGCCTGGTCAAGAGCTTTCAAATGTTCCTTTAGGAGCAGAAACTTATTTTCAAAGGAAACTTCATGAAGAGTGCAAAATGTAATGAACTAAATGTAGACCTGCTCCAGGTGATAGTGCGCAGGAAGAGTGAGGCCCCTAGAGAGCTCCCCAAAGCCCCAGCCCCAGCTGGGGAACCCAGTTAACAAACCACTGACCCACTGGGTTCCTTTCAAAAGGTGTCTGTAGGTATAAAACTGGCCTTCCAAACCAGCAGAGCCTTCCAGCAGTGAGTCCCGGCTCTCCAGTCCCACAGCAGCTACATCACACTGCTGCCTCTTTCTAAGCTTGAGGCCAGCTGAGACCTCCAGATCTTTGTCAGCATAACGCCATTAAGCTGAGTCACTCTTGGCCTATCATAAGCCTTAGCAGCCCCAGAACCCTGGCTTTAGGGACCTGAACTGAGAGATAGTGGAATACCAGAGAGCCCTGGCTGACTGGGGGTCTTGGCAGAGTACCCTAGAGTCATTCAGAGCCCCAGTTTCCTCAACTTTAGAATGAGGAGGAAAACAGCATGTAGTCCTGTTTAGCCAACACCTGGCGGGGGCTGGATACAGATGGACTGTTAATACAGAGCCCACAGCCGGATCTGTTTCCTCATGGGGAAGGAGGTGAGGGGAGACGTCAGAATGCAGACCCTGGAGCCAGGCAGGCTGGCCCTGTCACAAACTCTGGTCCTGTGTGAGGACCAGAGTGACTAGAGATTTTGGAGGCTTTTCACTTCTTCTTTTTTTAAATTTGTTACCCCAATTTTTTGTTAATTTGTTTCTCACTTTGTTGCCCTCTGGAGAGTGCTGTAGCGTCATAGCTCCCAGCAACCTCAAACTCTTGGGCTCAAGCCATTCTCTTGCCTCAGCCTCCCTAGTAGTTGGGATTACAGGTGCCGCCATAACGACTGGCTATTTTTGTTTGTTTACCAGCCCTGATGCACGTGGCTAGCACCTAACCACTGACCTACAGAAGCCCAGTCAAGGCTTTTCTCTTCTACTATCTCAGTTTCACACACTGTAAAATGCAGAGGATAGTCACTAGCCTTATCTGCCTAGCACGTGCCTGCCTACCGGTGTGTTACTGCTCTGACCCTTGAGGGCCCAGCCCGCCCAGCACCTCACACAGTCACCAAAAACTCAGGGATCACTTTGGCAACAGGACTTTTATTCAGTCAAAATGAGTAGAGTGTGACAAAACCCAGGTCAGGCCAGGTGGCCCCTCCTGCCCCAGCCCCACTCTCCCCAAGGGATTGGGGGCTCCAGAGAGAAGCTCCTTTTGGGGTCAGAAAGGTGCTGCCTCAGAGCTTGATGGCGCCCTTGGCATTGGCCCACCATATGGGAGAAGGGAGGGAACAGCCCTTCCGAGTCCACATGGATACAACTCTAGTTTTCTAGGAAAACACCACAAATTCTACCTTCTTCAGCTAATGAACTAAAGTTTAGGGTGGGGTGTCCCTAGAGGGTTGGGGGGTCAGGGATTTTTCTGGTCTAATCTCATTCTTAAGGAATACACTTATCTCTTTTATTTTCATTAAAAAAAAGTTTTTCTTCTGCTATTTAAAAAAATGTTTCTGAGTGTAACCAAAAATAAGCATTTGTTTCCTTGGTTTTTTTTTTCTTCTTCTTTAAGTAGTTTAAAGAATAACACAACAGAAAAGAGAAACAAAAAGTCACAAGAACGTAACCCTTAAACACACCTTATATAAAAATAGCTTCCAGCTGCATCTGCTGACAGTGGTCATTCCACTGTCGAAAGGGTGGGTTAGGCTAGCTATGTCCCCTGAGACAGAGGGCTGGGGTGCCTCTGCCAGGGACACCCACCCCCCACCACCCATCACACATGCAGTACATTCCAAGGGTTGGCTGGGCCTGCACAGGGGAGCGCTGCTTCTGGGCAAGACAGGAGACAGGCCGAAGGGTGATGTCCCACCCTCCCAAGGCCCAGGCAGGGAGGGAGGGTCACAGCATCCCCATAAAGGATGGGCTGACCGAGAGGGTTGAAATGGAAGTGGACAGATGAGACAAGAGGGAGCACAGGCAGCGTGCTGGGTGGTGGCTTGTTTGGATAAAAATTTATACTTCAAGGAACAAATTTCCTCTCATTTTTGGCTTTTTTCACATTTTCTCTCTGACCAATCCCATTTTCATTTCTGCAGGCCCCAAGGGGACCCCCTTGGTGACTCAGCCTCCAGCCTCCTCTCTGGGGGAGAGGCAGGTGGGGCTTTGGGTAAGCAGACAGGAGGGAGGGAGGTCCAGTGACACAACAGAGGCCGCAAAGCCAGCGAGCCTTGAGGTAGATGGGTTTTTCTTTTATACCTGGAAAGGGGGAAGTGCTTTTTTT
Organism: Otolemur garnettii; assembly: GCF_000181295.1. NCBI lineage: Eukaryota > Metazoa > Chordata > Mammalia > Primates > Galagidae > Otolemur > Otolemur garnettii. The sequence goes on from NW_003852406.1 coordinate 17,731,572, forward strand.
TTATTCCTTTTTTTTTTTTTTTAAACTCTGGACAACAACATGGGGAGGGAAAGGGGGTGCCCAATAAAGGGGGCTTGAGGTAGGAGTGCATTCGGGCTCTGTGGGGTAAGGGGCGGAGGCTAGTGCCACACTCCCCCAAAGACATTCATTCCGGCTTGAGGTAGGTGCTGAGAGCCAAAACAGCAAAAATCCATCCTGAGAAAGCATGGTCAGTGGAGGGTGACAGAGTAAGGGCCCAGCCACAGCAGGGGCATATTTTTGGAGTCTAATTTACCTTCCTCTCTCTCTCTTCTCTCTTTTTTTTGTCTTTTTTGATTTTAAGGTTTGCTTAGAAGGAAAAGAAAATGTTAGCTCAGTTCCAAGTCATGTGGGTACCAGGCAGAGGTGAGGGGGTATTAGCCTGGCAGGGCAGGGGGGAATGGGCTCCTGCAGAGACCCTTCCTGCTCCTCAGAGGTGAGTCCCTGCTGAGGCTGCCTTGGGTCTTGAAACCGGAGGGGCAATCAGGACAGAAATGCTGAGGAGCCCTGAGGACTGTGATTCCCACATAACAAGAGAACTCCTGCTTTAACCTGAGAATGGGGGGGTGCCCCTCCAGAGCTTGCCAGACACTGGCTACTGTGCCGAGCGTGCTGGCCAGGCAGCTGGTCCTTCACTGAGGAGGCCAGGGCCTCCATCCTGGGGTGTCAGGGAAGCCATGGGGCCCGTGCATGGGGTCAGGGCCTCCGTTGTCCTCCCCTCCAGAAGGCTGAACCCCTGAAGTGGCAGCATGGAAAGTTGGGTCTCCTCACATGGGGTAGAGGCCGCAGTATCCTGCTGGGGAAAGGGATGGTCAGTCACAAAGGTGTCGGCTTGAGGGCCAGTCAGGCTTGTATTCAACCCTATTCAGGGCTGGGTCTCCAGGCCTTGCTGCCTGACTTGGGGCACAGAGAGAAGCACCAGCCATGACTTTTGTGCTCAGAAAAGACCAGGAGCTTGACTAAGGTTGATGACCAAGGAGGGGGCGGCTTGAAGGATTTGCTCAAGGCATGGGCACTCACCATGGGTCTGGGGCCCAGCTGCCCGGCCACCCCAGCTGGGGGGAATAGCTGCTCGAGCTCCTTCACATCCACGAGTTTCCCGTCACAGCCTAGCTGGCCCCGCTCTCCCCGTCCTGCCCCATTCAGGGCCAGGATGCCAGGGTCCCTCTGGCTTCGGGGACCCTGAGGAGGGGAGAGCTGGTTTTCCACATCCTTACAAAAGAGGACCCTAAGGGTGAGCCAAGAGTTGGGAGAGAAATGTGGGAGGGAGAAAGAACAAAAGAAGAGAGACAAAAGATAGTGGCAGCAAGCCCCAAACCCTTTCCCCTAGAGCCCCCCTTCTGCAGGCCTATTGCCACCCCACACCAGCCCAGGCGCAGAACATACCTGCCCCTCTGACCGAACAGAAGGAAGAGGACACAGAAGATGATGCAGGTGACCCCAATGTGGATGCCAATGACAATGCCTGTGGTAGATGTCTGGTTGGCGGCTTCCTCCTTCCGGCAGTCACATGGTGGGCTCAGGGCTGGAGGGCAAGTTGGGGGCTGCAGCTCTCCAGGCCTGAAGCACCCCACCTCTAGGGATTCCTCCCTCAGCTGCTGTCATCCCCAAGTGGGAGAGGCAACACTGGGGCCCCAGCCAGCCTTTCCATTTCCTTTTTTTGAGACAGAGTCTTACTATGTCACCCTCAGTAGAGTACTCATTATGTCACCCTCACAGCTCACAGCAACCTCAAACTCTCGGGCTTAAGCAATTTTTTTGCTTCAGCCTCCCAAGTAGCTGGGACTACAGGTGCCTGCCACAACACCGGCTATTTTTTTGTTGTTTTAATTGTAGTTGTCATTATTGTTTAGCAGGTCTGGGCCAGGTTTGAACCTGCCAGACCCAGTGTATGTGGCCAGCACCCTAACCACTGAGCTACAGGTGCTGAGCCCTCTCCGTTTCTTTTTGCCAGTTACTACTGAGCATTAACTTTGTGTCAACTGCTGGGAATAGCACCATATACGAACCATTTCATGCTTGCCACAGCTTTATAAAGTAGGTATCATTATCCTACTGAGGAGGAGAAAGCTGTGGCTTAGGGAGGTTAAGTAACAAGGTCATGTAGCTAGAATGTTGTGCAGCTAAATTTCAAACTGAGGCCTATTTCTCAAAGACTGCATGCACCGTCCTGCCCTTCGTCCTCCTCTCCACTCTCATCCCCCCACTCGGTCCCCAACCCTCACCTGTCCTCTCAGATGCTCCCCGCAAAGAAACGAAGCGGACTGTGGCATTGCCGTCTCCATGCTGGTTGTAGGCGAGTAGCTTCACCTCATACACTGCAGTGGGGTCTAGGGGAAGGCAGTGTGGCTGAGTGACTGCCCCTGCCCCTACAGGAGCATAGCTCTCTTCTGGCAGGGAAAGGGAGGTGACCCTGGCATACCACCTCCTGGTCCCCTGCACCACACCCTGCCCAGCTCCCCAGGCCCAGGGCTGTGTCTGCCTCACCGAGCTGGCTAAGGTTGTAGGAGGAGACAGTTCCAGGCAGCAGGATGGGGCCAGTGAAGGAGGCCTTGCTTGCTGGGCGGTAAAACAGCTTGAAGCCGCCTTCATGCTGGGTCAGCCGGGGCCAGGGCTCCCACAGCAGCTGCAGGGAGGAGCTGCCCAAGACCCGAACAGACAATGGGGGTGGAGCAGGGGCTGTGAGCAGAGAAGGAAGCCAAGGTGTGAGGGCTTGATCGAGGCTCTACCTTTCCTCCTTCCGCCTGTGACCCAGACCCCCAGGAGCCTGACAGTTCTCTGGCCTCAGATCCAGGGTGTGCATTTGCTCAAACGGCACCTTTCCATGAATTAGATCTCTTTCCTTCACGTAGGTCCAGCCCCCAACTTGGCCCCCAAACCAAGCACAACCTGAACAAATGTGCACAGTGGGTCTGCTCTGATAGCCCGAGTGTCTATAGTTTTGTACTCCACACCCAAGCCTCACCTTCACCCAGGGTGCTGGCCAGGGTGGGGATGGAGGCTGAGCTGGCCCCCCGAGGTGTGTAGGCCTTGATGTAGAAACTGTAGGGCGTGGAGGGCTCCAGGTCGCTCACCACGTGCTGAAGAGTGCTCTTGCTGACTGCTTCCTGATACTCTAGTTCTGGTGGGTCTGGGAGGCAAAGGGTGGGGCAGAGGAGGGTGAGGGACATGAGGGAGAGTCCTTCTGGCATTAGTGACATGAGGGCAGTCATGAGGGGAAGGTATTGGGTCAGGATGTGCAGGATCGAAAGGGATAAGGAACAGAGAATTTGGGCGGCAGAGCCAAGCTTGCCCTCCCAGCCCACCCACCGGCAGCCTTCCTGATGTGCAGGACATAGCCGATGATCTCCTTGGTGTTGATCAGGGGCTCACTCCAGGACACACGGACCTCAGTGGATGACACAGAGACAGCCCGCACATTCCGAGGAGGCCCAGGCAGCCCCTCGGCCCACAGTACAGTCAGGCTGGCACTGGCCTGTGATGAGCCCGCACTGTTCTCAGCTACACATTGGTAGATGGCCTCGTCTTCGGGACCAATTCCAGAAATGGTCAGTGTGCTGTGGGGGAGGGAGAGCTTCAGATCCCTCCTCCTCTCAGAGCATCCTTGGAAGTGGGCCAGATCTCCCATTTGAAAGATGGAAAAACTGAATTCTTCCAGTAGACAAATGACTTGTCTTGAGTTCTCCCCCCACAGTTAGTGGCAGACCCAGGACGAAAACTCAAGTCTCCAGACAACCAGTTACATGCCCTGCCCTGGCAGAGGGTGCAACCACCCATTGTGGGCCTCCCTCCCCCATCTCTTTCCCCCTCCTCACCCCAACATACACCACGCATGTACCTGTTGTTATTCTTGAGCCTGACGTGGCCTCCTGGCCCCAGGACCTGTCCATTCTTTAACCATGTGACATGAGGGGGTGGCTCACCCTGGGCTTGGCAGGTGAACATGGCTGTGGTCCCAGCTGGCCTGGAGATGGACTGTGGGTGTTGGACAAACTCGGCTGGGGCTAGGGAGGGTGGGCACAGAGAAGCATGTGGAGTCGTGAGGTCAAGGGGGGAGGGGAAGAGGCTGTGAGTGAAGGCATGAGAAAGGGGCGATGGGGACGCCTGAGGTCCACAGGGCACAGGATGGCCTCTGAACACACACCCACCTCCAGGTGGGGCTCAGCCCAGCTCAGGAGATGACCACCTCCCTCCTTCCCTGCCCCAGGCAGACCCAAGAGAGGACTCCATTTTAATGACTATTTAAATGACTGACATTTGTATCTCAGAGCAATGAAGCTGAGCTCTCAGTTCAGGAAATTGTTAAATAAATAAATGTGCTAATAGGTTTGGCTGCACCTTCAGAAGGTGGTAATGATAGGGAGATGGATGAGCCCTCAGCCCTGGCCCCTCCTCGATCCCACTTTCAATTCCACTCTCCTCCAATCCCAGGCCTCCAGCCTCTATTAACACCCAAGAAATGAAATGCTCCATCACCTTCATTTGGACAGATTAACAGCACATGGAATGCTAAACAAACGAGCATTTAATTCCTAATTCTCCCATTTTCCTCCCCTTCCTCTGTTCTCAGGGAGGGAACAACCACAGAAAACTCCCTGAAAATGTTAATCCAAGCCCAGTTCACAGGGCCAAGGGCTGGACAGAATGACATGGTCAGCTGCACCATGGAGGCAGGCTCTGCATGTGTGGGGTGGGGGAGCTGCAGCACGATGTGAAAATGACAAGCACTCTGGGGGTGCACAAGCAGGCAGGTGTGAGCATGGATGTGCCACATGCATCCGGAAAGCAGCACATGGGGGGCCACGTGTGAGCGACACAAGTAGGGGGCTAGCTGAGATAAGAAAGTGAAAATGACTCCAGGGTGGCCCATTCCTAGGGCAGAGAGCTGCCACCTTTGGCTTGGCTTGGGAGCCAGGTGAGGGGCCAAGGCACAGGACTGGCATGAGACAGGAACTGGGCTTGGGCTTCGGCCAGGGATGCTGATGAGACAAGGAGCAGGGCAGGAGGAAGGGCTGTGTGGAAGTCCTTTCCCCCTTCTGGGGTTGGCTGGTCCATACCTTGCACCACCAGCCGGCCCTGTGCTGTTCTCCTCACCCGGGTACCAGGCCTGTTGGCTGCACAGACATAGACGCCGGAGTGCTGGACGGTCACATCTGAGATAATGAGGTTTCCTGTGCCTAGCACCTGGATGCCCTCCACCCCAATGGGGCGGCCGTCTGAGGAGGAAGGGAGCAGGAGATGAGCGAGGGTCAGAGAGAGAGGTGTGGAATTCAGGGGGCTCACCTTCCACCAGTCTTCCAGGGCTCTGCATCTTCCCTCCCAAGCACCTTAGCATTGTAGAGGGGGCAGAGAACTACACAGAACGCTCCCGTGGCAGCAGAGACCCAGAGCCCAGTCCTAGCATCATCCCTGACTCACTGGTGATCCTAAAGTCCCTTCCCCTCTATTTCATAACCCATAAAGTCAGGTGTTTGGGTTCCATCAACATTTCCCAGGCTGGTTGGTCTCTCTTAAAAAAAGTTCCATGGTCAAATATGCATTCCACTCCTGGATGGTTGGTCCCACTGCCCATGAATATAAAGGCTCTGAAAAGTCCTGCAGTAAATGCACTTGGTTAACTTTATTTTCCAAACTTGTTAGACCACTAAGTCATTCTTTCCCGCCTGACAGATCACACTTTGGGAAATGTTGGACCAGATGGTCCTTGCAGTGCCCAGAGGCTCCTCCTAATGGTGAGGCCACTCTTCCCAGCCTCTCCTAGAGACCCACACCGCTCCCCCCCAATCAGGATCAGATTAGCACAGTCAGAATACAAGGAGACAGCTCCCCATTCAGCCCCTGAAGTGGTGAAATCTACTCCATTATCCTGCCTGCTGCCCCCTCCTTCCCCAGTCACTCAGCTGCTACAATGTGGCACAGTCTCCTTGTGAATGCGACCCCACCCCACCCCCTCCGGAGTTTCCTTCCCCTGAGTGACCTTTCTGCTCAGACAATGTGGGCCCATCTGCACCCTTTCATTTCTCTCCTTCAGCTGCCTAGGGATTTAGGCTGGGGACTTAGGGGCCAGGCTAGAGACTGGGGGGCCCAGAGTGAGGGTTTGACAACTGGCTGAGATTTTTGAGGGGCTTGGGATTGCACAACTGGGGAGCATGGCCAGTGTGTAGAGGGCAGGGGTGAGTGGAAGGGGAAAGAGACTGGGGTACTGGGGGGCCCAGGGCTAAGGATGGAGAGATGCCAGAACTGGCCAAGGTAACCCAGAGAGCTAAGCCATCACTGCAGGAAGAGGGAGCTCTTAGCAGGCAGGCGGACCTGCTTGCCTCCTCCCCAGGCCACAGGAAGAGAATGACCCCAATGCCCCAGAGAACAAATAGGATTCAAAGTTCCCCCAGAGCTGGGTGATGAGAGCCCTTCTGGGGGTGGGGTAGAGTAGGAGGGGCAGGGGCTGTGGGTATGGGGCTCACCCAGGCGGCTCCAGGACACAATGGGGCGTGGGTTGCCCGTGGCGACACACTCGAGCACTGCGGTCTGGTGCACAGTCAGGGTGAGGTTCTCAGGCCCTACAAGGATCGCTGGCTCCTTGTAGGCCCCAGAGCCTGAGCCTAGAGGAAGATGCCACATTTTCTCACTTCAGCTGGAAACTTTCTCTTTTCTACTCCACCCACAACCCAGGACCTGGGGAGTGGGCAGCCAACAGCAGCCCAGAAACCAGGGCTCGTGGGCAGAGAGGCACCAGGGGGCATCCACACACTTGTCCCTCTCGCCTTGCAGGTCCTGTAGCAGTGGGAATGAGCAGAGGATGGGCTTTGCCAGGTAGAATGCAGCCAAGGCCCTGGCCTCAGATGCCTTCTCAGCCACAGCAGCAAGCAGCAGAGCTCTGCGCTCAGAAGGCGCTCTGTATTGGCTGGGCTGCCAAGTCTCAGAGGCCAGTTGAAGGGGGATTGATTTAAAGGTGGGCCTTCTAGGAGACCAGTTGGGGTGGTTGGTCGAAGGGCCAAAGAACTCTCACCTGACACCGTGAGCCTGGCCCCATGGCTGATCCGCACACTCGCAATGTTTGAGGCCACACAATGAAAGATGCCGCTGTCCTCAGCCCGAAGTCCTGTGATCTGCAGGACCCCTTTGGGTAGCAATGTGTACCTGTTGAGGGGAGGGACACAGCCTATTACCTGCATAGCCACTGACACCATGGGCCACAGGGACATGAGCAACAGAGACTCTGCTTAGGACCCCAGGGCTGTCGCCCCGTCACAGACATCATCACAGACACACACCAGGACTCTCAAAGTGGATGCACCCTCAATCCCAGCCTCAACAACAATTGCACACACTCCTCACAGACACATCCATGAGCCTGGAAGCTGGGCCCAGCAAGCACGTGGATACCAGTCTCAGCTATGGCTGTCAAACACCAGTTTCAGGCATTTGTGGGCACTAGCTGGGGCTACCAGAACTCTGTGCAGTCCTTCAAGGCCAAGGTTACTAGCCGCCTCCTTGTCCTCCCCAACGTCTTTCCCACATGTGGCTCACCTCTCATTGTCCGTGTCAATGGGGACTCTGTTCTTCTCCCACGTGATCAAGGGTTTGGGAAGCCCATGGATTTGGCACTGGAAGCGGGCCACACCGCCCTCCTCACCCATGGTGGCCTGGGGATGCACGTGGAAGTCTGACATGGCTGGGGAAAGAAAAGCGTATGGGTGTGGCACCCCATTGAGGTGCAGGGGCAGGCCAGAGTAGGGTGTGGCTAGGTCACAGGCTAGGAGACCTGGGGGCAGAGTTTTCTGTGAGGCATCAGCACTTACCCCAGCCTACCACAGCCAGGAAACATCTCTCCTAAGAGGTGGTGCAAGCTAGACTGGGATATCGTTTACAAAAGGTTCTAACAAACTCCTCAATGACAAACTTCCAATAAGAAAATCTCGGGCTTCCCTCAGTCCCCCAAATCTGACCCGTGAGGGCCAATCAGAGAAGGCCCTTCTCTCAAGTCCCACTCCCTGCTTTTTCAGCTGCTTTCGGATTTTTTTTTTTTTTTTGAGACAGAGTGTCACTTTGTTGCCCTCAGTAGAGTGCTGTGGCATCATAGCTCACAGCAACCTCAAACTCTTGGGCTCCCAGAGTGCTGGGATTACAGGCATAAGCCACTTCACCGACCATGCTTTCACATTTAGTCTCATAAACTCTAAGGTATGCAAGGCTTAAGTATTACGCATCACAATTGACAGAATTGGAAACCATGGCCCAGAGAGGGGACCCAATTAGTCAATGTTGCCCAGCAGGGACAGTGGTCATCAAACCCTGGTTACCCGGGCCCAATATCTTTTTTGGTTCTTCCTCATCACACCTCCCATCCCCAATTCTTCTGCACTTTCTCCAATGTGCCCCAAGAGAGTGATGTATCCATCCAAGGTGACAAGCCTCTCAGAAGACTGTCAGACCTCGCAATCTACATTTCAATGTGTCATAAATATTCAAGGTCCCCTCCCCACCTTTTGGGGATCTGAACCAACCGCTTGAACTCTGGTCTACAGAGACAAGTGGGGGGGGGGGCTGTAGTGCTTCCCCCTCCCAGTTTTAGGCTGGTTAAGTGTTCCTGCCCACCCCATTCCCACCCATCCCCAAGCCCCACCCTATAAAGCCTGGGGAGGGGGGCCCCTCCCACGTGGGTTCCCAGCTTCAGCACCAGAGCTGCAATTTCATTAAAATCCACTTTGCGTCAAGTGCAGGAAGGCGGTACACCATCTGTCCAGGCAGGCAACCCCTCCTCTCAGGCACTCCATCAACTGGGACAGTTGCTCCTCTCCCAGAAGGAACCCTCCCCCCACAGCAGCGGACCGCTGGAGCTCGTCCTGGCTCCTGCTCTTGGCTCCCTGGTGTGGGCAGGCAACCCTCCTCATAGCCCCCATGCCCTATCTCAAGCCCCCTCAATCCACTGGCGTGATCTAGCCTCCAGGGCAGCCCAAAAGGCTGAGCCTTTGTGCCCTTCTCCCCAGAGTCTCTGGGGGCTGTCTCCTTTGTGGCATGCTCTCCATCTCATTTGCATGTGGTTCATTAAATATAAACATGCATAAAATCCCCCGCCCTGCCTCCTCCTCTTTGAGGGCCTCCTGGGAGCACGGTGATGGGTGTGTGCGCCTTTGTACAGCTGAAGGGCTGCTGCGTGTTTGCCGGAAGTGTCTCTGTTATGTGGTCTTAGTGTCCACGTCTGGATGAGGACAGGGGTTTGAAGCCATCAGCTCGTGTGGCTGGTGTGGGATTCTGGGACTGTGCAGGTGATCAATCACCAGTGTCTCCATGCAGCTCCTGCCCTTATACTCAGCACCTTGGGGCCCTGTGCATAGAAGGTGGAGATGGGTATCCCACCCGGTGTCCCCATAATGCTTGGTGAGAGGATCCCCAGGGAGCACTGCAAGGTCAGCCTGTCCTGTCTCAGGCCAAAGGCTGTGTTTGGCAAAGGGCCTACAGGTCAGCACAGGGGCTTGGAGTAGAGGGCCAAGGTGCCACTAGGGACCCTGTACTACCTCCAAGCCTCAGTTTCTAGGAGGGTAGATCTGGATGCTGCAGGTCTGGGGAGCGGAGAGGGCACCCAGGCTCCTGGGTCAGCTGTCTGTACCCTCTAGGCCCTGCTTATTGGAAGGTGGAGAGTGGCCTATCCCCTCCTCACTCCAGCTGGAGGAGCTCGAAGTACCCCCAGGGACCTGGGGTGGTGACTAATGGCACTGCTGACTACAGATGCCTCCTCATTAAGGAACCGAATCCTTTTGTGCTTCTAGCCACCATTCTGGGCTCCCTGGAGGCACCCAGAGCTGGGAAGAGCTGGCCTGAGAAAGGTACTAGGGAAAGACCATCTTGGCAACACTGGCGATGGGGAAGGTCTGGTCTCTACTGTCCAGCTCCCTCCTCTTCCCCCCAAACTAAACAACGGCAGCATGTCTGAATGTGATATTAGAGGGGGGTGCTGCAGCTGCAAGGGTTACAGGTAAGGAGCTGGGCTGATGCCTTCCACACAGCGCATGAGATCCGAGGCTGAGGGCCCCTGGGGCCCTGCGGATGCACCTGAGCACACTTCTGCCCACGTTTCCCTTCCATCAGAGCAGCATCTCCCTGTACCTCTCTCAGGTAGCAGTTCTGACAAATACTTAATTTGAAGCACAGCTTTGCTTGAAAACCACTAATCTGAAGCCAAACCCTTCATTTTACAAAAGGGAAACTGAGGCCTAAGTCCCTTTGTTCTCCAGCAAGTTTCTCATTCTCCCAAGGCAGGTGAGCCAGAGTGGACCACGTGTTGGAATAGATGCTTCTCACTGGCTGAGGGAGAGTAATGAGCCCTAGGGATGGTTCTTCAACCCCACCCCTGGGAGTCCAGCTGGCTGCGCAGCTGGGGTTCCAGGGAGGCGAGTGCAGGAGAAGGGTGTGGTCCTCTTCATCCGCGGCTCCTTCTTTTCTCCCCTCCTCACACTTTACCCAACCCTTAGTCAGCACTGCAGAATCCTTAGGCATCCCAGAGGCTGCTGTGAGGTCCTAGGCACGAAACATCCTCTCAGCGATAAGTGAAGGGGGTGGATGAGGTACTGTTTGGAGCCCTTTATTCCTGACTCTCCACCCATCTTCATGAACAGGCCCTAGTTAGGACCTGCAACTCTGAGCCAGCATCCTCAGCTGAGCTGGAGTCAGCTGGAATCTTCCACCCACTCTTTGTTCTTAGCAACAGCATTTTTTCTTTAGGAACTCAGGGAGAAAGGATCTTGGGGCTACCTGGATCCTCTCTAGGCTCTTAAGATGAAGCACAGTCCATAAGGCCACAGATCTGAGGGCACTATCCCTTAGCATGTCCCTCGGTAAACTTCGGTAAGTGGGGCAGAGGGCTGGACCTCTGAACACCCTGAGCTCTGAATAAGTCATGCTGGAGGCTACTATGTGGCTGATGACAGGGCAAATGCGTTGCTGCTATGGCTGGTGTACATGAAGGTGATGTTGTGACTTTGGCTTTATAGCCTGCAGACACCTGTGGGCCTGGTGGGGACAGCTCTCGGTACCTAACTTCAAGCTAGGTGATGGGAAGAAGTAATAGGCAGTGGGGGGAAGCCCTCCAGATGTGAGGGCCAGAGAAAGCACCAGGAAGGACAAAGGCCTGCTTGGGGCAGTGGAGAGAAGGGAAGAAGAAAGCACCATTGTCCCCAAGCAATCGGAGGAATCTCCAGCCCTCCCTGCCCCCACCATAGGTACAACCACGCTGTGGGGAAACGGAGGGGCAGAGGGTGAGCCCAGAAGCCCAGTGGCTTGGAAGAGAACAAAAACAGGCAGGAAACGGTTCCTGGACACCCCCATAAATCAGCCCAAGGGGAGGGGTCTCCTGAGAGCCAGATCTGTGGCCATTCAGAGAGAGGAGGGGGACTTTCCTCCTGGCCCAGGACCTCTCTCAAGGTCAGGTCTGGATCTGATTAGACAGGCTCCAGGGGGACGCAGGGGGCAGCAGTGGGTGGGAGGGTTGAAGCAGAGCGCTGGGAAGAAAGCTCCAGCCTCCCACCCTTTGGCTTCAGCCAGACTCCCATCCCATGGGTGATGGTAAAAAAGATCCGTGGGCATGTTTGGATGGAGAGTTCAAAACAACCTTTGCAAAAGCCAGTGGCCTTGGGGGTCTGAGGTGCCAGCTGCCTTCACCTCAAGAAGCCATCCAAGAGGAGCGGCTGTGAACCACAGACACCTTCTGAGGCTGGAGGCCAGTCCCCCATAATGTTCATGCTGCCAAGGATGAGGGACACACAGCTTCCCAGATGCCCAGCCACTCCTCAGGCAGCATGGATAATCCAAACGTTCTTGCTGACACATGCCTGAATCCCACACACTCTAACTTCTGCCCCCAACTTTTTCCTCCAGAAGCACATTTTTCAGTAAGTGGCCAGCTATTAAGCCCTTGAAATGTGGCCAATCCAAACTGAGATGTAAGTATAGAAAACACCTAGGATTTTGAAGACATGTTGTAGATAAAAAAAGAAAAGATACTAATTTTAGAGAAACGCAAACCAAACTACAATAAGATAGCACCTCACACCCATTAGGACATGTACTACGAAAAATACAGACAATAACAAGTGTTGGTGAGGATGTGGAGACACTGAAACCCTTGTGCACTATTAGTGGGAATATAAAATGCGACTACGGAAGTCAGTATGACAGTTCCTCAAAATTAAAAATAAAATTACCATTATCCAGGCCAGGTGCACAGTGGCTCACGTCTATAATCCTAGCACTCTGGGAGGCTGAGGCAGGAGGATTGCTTGAGCTCAGGAGTTCAAAAACAGCCTGAGCAAGAGGGAGACTTCAACTCTACTAAAAGTAGAAAAACCTACACTAGTTAAATATATATATATGTGTGTGTATAATTTATTTTTTCTTTTGAGACAGAGTCTATGTTGCCCTCAGTAGAGTGCTATGACATCACAGCTCACAGCAACCTCCAATTCCCGGGATTAAGCGATTCTCCTGCCTCAGCCTCCCAGGTAGCTGGGACTACAGGCACCTGCCACAATGCCCTGGCTATTTTTTGTTACAGTTGCCATTGTAGTTTAGCTGACCTGGGCCGACTGGAACACACTACCCTCAGTGTATGTGGCTGACGTGGTAACCACTGTGCTACAGGCACTAAGCCAGTAGTCAAATTTATAGAGACAGAAAGTGAAGTAGTGGTTGCCAGGCATTGAGAAGAGGGAGAAATGAGAATTATTTATTATTCAATGAAAAATATTATTACTGTTTAACAGGAATAGAGTTACAGTTTTGCAAGATGAAAAGAGTTCTGGAGATAGATGGTGGTAACGTTTGTATAATAATTTGAATGTACTTGATACCACTGAAATGTATAGTTGGGAATGGCTAAGATAAGCCAGGCACAGTGGCTCACACCTGCAATCCTAGCACTCTGGAAGGCTGAGGTGGAAGGATGGCTTAAGGTCAGGAGTTTGAGACCAGCCTGAACAGATGTTTTATAAGAAGCCCAGTCTCTACGAAAAATAGAAAAATAAGCCAGGAGTGGTGGCACATGTCTGAAGTCCCACCTGCTTGGGAGCCTGAGGCAGGAGGATTGCTTGAGTCCAGGAATTTGAGGTTGCTGTGAGTTATGATGATGCCTGTGTACTCTAGCCAGGGTGACAGAGCAAGACTCTGTCTCAAAAAAGAAAGAAAGAAAGAAAAGCTAAGATGGCAAACTTTATGTCATATGTATTTTACTATAGCAAAAAAACTGGGAAAGATTAACCATTTTTTGTTGTTGTTGTTATTTGTTTGTTTTTTTCTAGGCAGAGGCTTACTAAGTTGTCACAGCTCACAGCAACCTCAAGCTCTTGGGGTTAAGAGATTCTCTTGCCTCAGCCTCCCAAGTAGCTAAGACTATAGGCACTCGCCACAATGCCCAGCTATTTTTTGGTTGAAGTTGTCATTGTTGTTTGGCAGGCTGGGGCCGGGTTCGAACCCCCCAGCTCTGGTGTATGTGTCTGGCGCCCTAGCCACTGAGCTACAGGCACGAGCCAGGTAAGATTAATAATTTTTAAACAAAAATAATGGTTATAGCAGGGCACGGTGGCTCACGCCTGTAATCTTAGCATTTCTGAGGCCGAGGCAGGTGGATTGCCTGAGCTCACAGGTTTAAGACCAGCTTGAGTCAGATTGAGTCTCCTCCAGAGACCAAGGCAAGAGAATCACTTGAGCCCAAGAGTTGGAGGTTGCTGTGAGCTATAACACTATAGCACTTTACCAAGGGCAACAAAGAGAAACTCTGTCTCCAAAAACTAAAATAAAATAAAAATAATGGTTATAGGTTAAAATAATCAATACTATTTTATTTTAAAGTCTTAGTCTAGAAAATAATGTAAAAATATTATTATTAATTTTTTTTTTTTTTTGAGACAGAGCCTCACTATGCTGTCCTGGGTAGAGTGCCGTGGTGTCATAATTCACAGCAACCTCAAACTCTTGGGCTTAAGCGATTCTCTTGCCTCAGCCTCCCAAGTAGCTGAGACTACAGATACCTACCTCAATGCCTGGCTATTTTTTTAGAGACAAGACGGTGTCTCACTCTTTTTTTTTTTTTAGAAACAGAATCTCACTTTGTCACCCTTTGTTGTGACATTACAGCTGGCAGCAACCTCCAACTCCTGGGCTTAGGCAATTCTCTTGCCTCAGCCTCCTGAGTAGCTGGGACTACAGGCACCTGCCACAACACCCGGCTATTTTTTTGTTGCAGTTTGGCTGGGGCTAGGTTTGAACCCACCACTCTTGGTATATGGGGCTGGCACCCTACTCACTGGGCCACAGGCGCTGCCCTGGTGTCTCACTCTTGCTCAGGCTGGTCTTGAACTTTTGAGCTCAGGTGATCCACCTGCCTCCCAAAGTGGTAGGATTAAAGGCCTGAGCCACTGCGCCCAGTCTATTAATAATTTTTAAATAATGATATGTTGAAATGATAGTATTTTCATATTAGGTAACATAAAATTTATTATCAAAATTAACTTCACTTTTTAAAAAACATTTTTGCAAATGTGACTTCTAGAAATTACCTACATGACACAGATTGTACTTTCTCTCTATGGTGTTGCTCTAGAAACACAAATTTATCCCTCACACGACAGACCTTCAAATACATGGGGGCTGGGCTGGCTCCTGAGAAACATCTTCGGAGGTGAAACACCTATAACTCCTTCAGCCACTTGGGATGTGAGATGATGTTCAGATGGCTCAAGCCTGGAGACCCTCCTCTAGCCAAGCTCTGGTGGGCAAGGCCACTTACAACATGGCATCTGGAGGTGGCCACAGCCCTTTGGGGATAGTTTGATCACTAGAGGACTTTGAATAAGTTTCAGCCATCAACTGTCTCTGTCCTGTGCAATAGAGTAGCTACTAGCCAAATGTGGCCATTTAAATTAGAATACATAAAACTGTAAAACATAGTTCCTTAGACTCACTAGTCACATTTTGAATGCTCAACAGCCACACGTAGCTGCTGGATCCTTTATGGGACAGCACCAAAAGAATAATTTCAATCACAGAAAATTCCTTCCAACAGCCCAGATCCAGCCCCATTCCAGGCCCAAGAGGCAAAGCCTCAGAGCTGGTGCTGTCTTCTCTCCTGCTCACTCCCTCTAGCTGCCCCAGCAGGGAGACCCTTCGTCCCCATCATCATTACTAGTCTTGTTGCTGCAGGCACTCTCCCCTCTTGGCTTTGTGGACACAGAGACTGATGACAAGGCCCACATCTGATCACATGCGAAGTCTGTCACGTGCATGGCTGAGAAGGCCTCACTTGGGAAGATTTGGGCTCCCGGTGGGGAAATACTTGCTAAGAACTTTTTGAGGTAGCGGTACAGGGGTGAGGTGAACAGTAAAGGGTCTGGAATTATACAGTTCTGAGTTCAAATCTCAGCACCACCATTACGAGCTGTGTGACCTTGGGCAAGTGAAAGAATTTCTCAGAATCTCTCTCTCTTTTTTTTTTTTTGAGACAGAGTCTCAAGCTGTCCCCCTGGGTAGAGGGCATCATAGCTCACAGAGACCTCCAATTTGGGCTCAAGCAATCCTCTTGACTCAGTTTTTCCTATTTTTAGTAGAGACAGGGTCTTGCTTTTTGCTCAGACTGGGGTCAAACGCGTGAGCTCACGCAATCCACTGCCTCGGCCTCCCAATTGCTAGAGAATCTCTATTTTCTCATTTATAATATAGGGAAGATCATAGCTGAGATTCAATGAGATGTATTTGTAAAGTGTTTAGCACCATCCTTGGCAAATAGTAACCCTTGCTGTTCATATGTAGGGAAATCTGGAATCTGGAGTTAAAAAGGGGCTGAGGGGTTATGGAAGAGCAGGGATGAAAAGAAAAAAGAAGAGTAGGGCTGGAAGAGGTGGCAGCTATCTTCTCCAAGGAGAGGATCAGGCTCAGGGAGCACGTGTCAGAACTTCAAGCCCCCTAGAGAAGTGAGGAAAGAGACTCGACAGGGCCTGAATGGTAAGGGGCTGGGGGCAGCAGCTGGGTATAAACGAGAGCTTGGCCTCTTCTGTCTCACTTCTGCTGGGGGGCTTCACAGAGGCCCCAACAGATGAGCTGTCAGTTGGAAGAGGCCACTGGGTAATTGAGGCCTTGATTTCTCTAGTAAAATGTTTATGAAGCTCATAAACCCATGTCTTTATTGGCCAGGCTCATTCCGGGGGTTGAATGTGGCTCTCTGAGGTATAGTTAAAACACCTGCTGAACTCAGGGACACGATGGCTCCTCTGGCCTCTATCCAGGCCTACCAGAGCCACCAGGCAGAAGACTGGAGGAGGGGCACAGCTGGGGCAGAATGGCCCACAGAGGGCAAGGAAGCCAGCCAAGTCCTCCGCACAGGCTCTTTAAACTCCTCAAAGCATTTGCAAATGCCCCATCTCTAAAAGTGTAAGAAGAAAGGTGACAGCAGAGAACTCCGAGTCCTGGGGAGGCTGGTGACTTGCTCACAGTCCCCTATAGGGTATTGGTCTTGTCATCAGGCTTCTCTGGCCCAGGCTCACCCTTCACAACACTCTGCCCCATTCTCCACCATCCAGATCCCCAGGTTCCCGCTTAGCCTCTAACTGGCTGTGTTAGGGAGGAAGCCCCACACTGACTGCCTGTGGTCATTTGGGGTGTGGGAAAGCTTGAACTTAGAAGATCTACCTAGGCTTCCAAAGGAGAGTCGGAGAGTTGAATTAAGCCTTTGGATCCAAAGAGCAGGTTTTGAGAAGGGAGAGGCTGTGTGGGGTTGGGTATTGGATCAGGTGTATGGGTGAGGGTGAGGGTGGATGGATGGGTGCCTAGCATTTACAAATAGCCTCAGAAGGCTGCGGTGGCTCAGAGCCCTGCTGAACTTCACTGGAGGTGAGACTGATCCAGCTGGGCCTCTGCCTGGTGACCCTGTTCTGAGGCGCCTCTGGATCCCTTTGTCTGCCTCCTAGGCCTTCTCAAGGGCCTCACCCCCTGCCTTGGGGCCCTGAACCCCAGCCCCTCGCTCCCACTCCACCACCAGCTCACCCCCTTAATTCTAACACAAAAGGCAACTTTGTCTTTCAAATCAGCAGCCATAAATCCACATCTCTCCCCTCTCGGCAGCCACCTCTGACAAATGGGGGCTTGGATGGGGGGAGGTTGGGGGACAGTGGGGGGCTCGATTCAGCTTGGGAAAGTCCCTGCCTCCAGCTGCAGGGCCAGGTGAAATGGACTATAAGGCCAAAGGCCGGGCTGCAGGGGAGGCAGTCTGGGGCTCTCAGCAGCCTTTGGGCTGGGCTTTTACAACCCAAGGGGACTGAAACCTCTAGAAGCTCTGCTTTTAATCACCCAGCCCATTGTTTGAAAGCTCCGCATCTTCCTCCAGATCGAGCCATGAGCTCCTCCTCCGTCTACCTTCCAGCCTTGGTAGAGGGTGTGAAGTGTGCCTGGGGGTGCACTGGCACTACGGGCTTGACCCTGCTTTATACAGCACATGAGATGTATGTGTGTGTGAGTGCCCTGCATTGCAGGCCGTGATGGCCTCTGACACAGACAGGAAGGAGGGAAAGGGAGAAAATCACCTCCTACGCCATGGGATCGTCTCACCAACTCCACTGCTAGGTTTTCAAAACCAGTCCTAATTGCAAATATTTTGCCATTTTCTTTTCTTTCTATCTTTCTTTCTTTTTTTTATCAAGTCGTATTTTGCCATTTTCATCTCACATATCAGGCAATGAGTCAGAACACGTGTCCTGGTTTTTTAGTTGGTGAAATGCAGTCACCTGTCCTATTTACACAGCAGACCACTGAGTCAAAGGTAAGGATTCATTCAACAGACACTGAACACAGTGTCAAACAAGATGTCAAACAGGATGCTCTGGCACCCAGGAGCAAATTCTCTCTTCCCACAAGCCCTATCTTTAGCTGTTTCCACCCAACCTCCTTAGAAACATCAGAAAGGCAAAAGCACCAGGGCCAGGATCTTAGGTCCTATTTCAGTAATATGAAAACAGGAACTCACAAAAGCCATTGAGGGGCAAAGGTTAAAAACATGTATTACTTATAGCAGTATAATCCTGAGAGGTAAGGAATACTTAGCCCTTCTAAGGCTCAGAGAGGTTAAGTAACTTGCCCATGGTCACACAGCCAGTCAATGGTATTAAGGCAGGCAATTGAACTTACAGGGGTCTGACTCCAATCCAGTCCTCTTTCCCTGCATCACAGCAGCCGTCAGTGGGGAAACACACATTCAGATGCTGCTCAAACATGACTGATAATGCCCACAGACAATCACACAGAAAAACAGAGGCACACAACATCTTAGACCCTTACAACCACCGTTCCTACTCACACTTAGAGACACCCATTACACAGCAGGCTGCACTTTAATTTAATTCTCCCAGGATTTGGCGTTAGGTTTTATAGAGTGTAACTAATGCAGATAAGCACCATGATAAGGTAGTGTTATCACTCCTGCTAATGGTCACTGTGCCCATGAATATTTCTTAAATTCTATTAACCACAGGTAACCAGTATACTTGTGGGTGGCTCTTCTTTGACACTTCCAACTCAGCCCTCAGGGAAATCTGAGCTGCAGGGCCTTCAGAGGGTGGGGCCTGCAGGACTCCTCCTGTGGACTAGCTTGTTAGGCCATTTAAAACAGGGTAATTTATTTTCCAGTTTTGGGGGAGTTGGGGAGCCAAGCACTGTGAAATGCTAGTGGCTTTAGCTAGTGGCTAGTGGCTATAGGGTTAAGGAGTGCCCACAAGACTCAGGTCTTTCAGCAACTGGTTGTGTATGGTTTTTTGTTTTTTTTTTTGAGACTGAGTCTCACTCTGTTGCCCAGGCTAGAGAGCTGTCCTGTCAGCCCAGCTCACAGCAACCTCAGACTCCTGAGTTCAAGTGATCCTCCTGTGTCACCCTCCTGAAAGCTGGATTCAGACTGGTCTTGAACTCCTGAGCTCAAGTAATTTTCCCGCCTTGGCATCCCAGAGTGCTTAGATTACAGATGTGAGGCACCGTTCCCACCTACGATGTGTGATCTTGGTAGTGTCAAAGCCCTCTCTGAGCTTCTGTCTCCTCCTCTGTAAAATGCAGGAGCTGAGTTGGGGCAACTGGATTAGTTACAGAGTCTCATCTAGTTGCAACCTTTGAGGCACAACGTCCAATACAGAGAGGGATTCAATGGTGCAGGGTCAGGAGGCTGGGAGTCAACTTGGAATCCCTCTCTGCTTTGGACTTGAAAATGTCCAGGCCCAGCAGAGCCCCTCTCCACAGACTGCACGTCTTTGCCGCTGTCAGGGTCACTAATCTTCCTTATGTAAACCTGCCCCGTCCCACAATATCCTTAACTTCCGTTGTTCTGGTCAGGACACCGGATCTCCCACACCTCCCGGAAGGGAGTCTGGTTAGGGGGCCCAGGCTGGAGCTATTAAGTAAATTGCTTTCACATGACTACGAGGACAACTCAACAAAAACAGACACTTCCCCCAAGTTTTCAGAGTCATACATTAAGATCTGTAGGAACTAATATAGTTGGAGTGTAGGTAATGGAAAGGCAAGCTGGGATCAGGCTTGGCTCTATCACAAACACTCTATGTGACCTGTCAATTCTGACCTCAGCTTTTTTACCTGTGAAATGGGAGCAGGGCAGGATAGACAAAATAATCTCTAAGGTCCATATCAAAATTAAGATTCCAGGATAGGACCGGGTGTGGTGGCTCATGCCTGTAATCCTAGTACTCTGGGAGGCTGAGGAGGGTGGATTGCCTGAGCTCACAGGTTTGAGACCATCCTGAGCAAGATCAGGACCCTGTTTCTAAAAATAGCCGGGTGTGTGGCCTGTAGTCCCAGCTACTCTGGAGGCTGAGACAAGAGGATTGCCTGAGCCCGGGAGTTTGAGGTTGCTGTGAGCTGTGACACTACAAGACTCTATAGAGGGTGACAAAGTAAGACTCTGTCTCAAAAAAGAAAAAGATACTAGGATAACACTGAGTAAAATGGTCCCTCTCCAATCAGGAAAGGACACTCCTCTAATGCTAATCTGCTCTTGCACAGGCATCTCATGGCACCCTACTGCTCCATAGAATCTCTGGTGGCTAACACCAACATGCAAGGAGGGTGAGGCCTGCAAGCCTTCCACTCTAACAACTGTCCAGAATAAGCCTTACCTGTTTGGCAGAAGAGGGTGGGTTACATTTGACAGAAGTATCATGGAGTTTCTTGGCTGCTATGAGGCTGCCAAGTCTAAGATAGACTTATTTGGAGAATATAACTGCTGCCCGCTACCTGTCAAGAGATCTCTGAAAGCCTAGGAATCATCTTCTGTAGTGAGTTTCAAAAGTTTCCCCATAAATTGGAAGGAATCACCACCCCACCCTACAATGGAGATTCTCTTCCTCTGCTGTGTCTCTTATCAACAGCCTAATCATGCACCAATTAAACACCCAAGCTTCAAACTGAAGAGTCACTCCATCCTTCTCCCTCTCTCCAACGGCCACCACACTGCGGTCCATCTCCCTTTTCCATTTCATTGCCTTGGTTTAGGTCTCCTCACTCCCATCTGTTTTGACAATAGCTCCCCACCCCACCCTTCCACTTCTAGCCCTTTCTTCCTCCTCTTTTCCCTCTATCCTGAAATCATAATTATCTTCCTGAATATGTATCCAGTACGATGATTAAACATCTTCGCTGTTTCATTGCCCTGAACCAAGAGTACGACATTACCCTGGGATGGCATTCGAGGTCTTCATTATTAGGTTCTGTTTCACCTTCCCAGAGAGAAATGCCAGTTAATTCTGTCATCACATGATATGTACTCTGACCACGTGAGGCAAGTTTGCCTTCCCTGGACCTATCACCCTTATATTTCTTTGCTTCTGCTGTCCCCTCTGCTGTCTACAGGCACCTTGATCTTCCATGGCCCCCAAAGGAAGCAGAATTAGTTCCTGGCTCTAATGTGTTGCCTGCACCTCTCTCCTAGCCCTTATCAGACTGTTCACACACAGAGGGGGTTATGATTGCCTTAAGGCCAAGAACAGACTAATTTATCTTACCACGTCCTGCACCTACAACCAACACTAGGTACTTAAGTCCTCATAAACTGGCTCCTTAATGCAGGCTTTAAGAGTTCTACAGTCGTGGGGGTCATTCCTCACCATCTTGTCTTCCATCCACGTCCCCAACCTACCATAATTCAATAGCTATCCTCTGGGTTACTTCCTCTACTGGAATCTCACCTTCTCCAATGAAAATGAAGGAGGTGGACCCCCCCACCCCCGGCTCTTAAACTTGACTGTGGATCAGAATAGGCCAGGGTTGTGCCTAACATCGCGGATTTCTGGACCGCACTGCCAGAGAGGTGCCTCCGTATTTCTGTTAAAGCTCCTGAGTGTGTGCGTGTGACTGCCATGCATAGCTAGAAGTGGGAACCCCTGGCCCGGCAGGTTCTTGAGAATCCGGACAAGGGCATATTCTCAGCCCACCCTCCATCCTTGCTCGCGGCCGGCTGGGCCGGGCAGGCTGACTCCAATGCCGGGAGGCGAGGCCCAGAGTGGGCAGCCGAACGGGCGGGCAGAGGGGCCGGTGGCAGCCCAGCCCCCGCGGGGCCCCAGCTCAGGCATTCAGATGGCGGGCGGGGTCAGGGCTGGAGCCTGGGGCCCTGAGAGCCGCGCGCTCACTCGGCGGCAGGAGTAAGTGGGACCATCTGCTCCACTCTTCAGAGGTCAGCGCTTTGTGTCAGGCTCCCATCCCCCTCGCTCCGCTCCCTCCTTCCCCCCGTTGCCCTTTGACTCCGGGACTCAAAGAGAAAAGCACTCGAGGTCCTGATGAAAGTGGGAGAGTAATGGGGAGCGACAACGGCCGCCGGAGCTCCGCGCCGAGCAGCCGGGGCCGCCCCTGGCCTGAGCGCGGCCGGCGGCGGCAGGGGCTGCCGGCGAGGTGCGGCCGAGGCCAGGGCTGCGGGGCCGGTTCCCACAGCCGGCCGGCTGCCAGCCCCCTTTGAAGTGGCCGCAGCTGCACACCCCGCCCCGCGGCTAATCCCCGCCGACGCGGGCGTCCCCGCCCCCCCGCATAGCAATACTGTCCGCGCTGAATGGCGCTGGCTAATTACCTCGCTCGCACCACCGCGGGTGAATGAGAGAATCCGGCATTGTGCGCGGCGAATGGAGAAAATAAGACAGTCATTGTCCTCGCACGCCAAACGAGGGTTTGATGTCGCTGGGGCGAGCGAGGCACCACTTCCCGCCACCTCCTCCCCCCAGCGGTTCAAATTCCCCAGCTGGGCCTGGCCCCCCGCGGACTGGGCTGCGGGCAGAGGGAAACTGAGGCAGCAGTTCCTGTCTCCTGGAGGGGAAAACCCCTTACCCCTTCTGCGGAACACGGGCGACACACATTACCCCAGGGATCACTCCCACTCATTCCCCTGGATACCTCATGAAGCCTTCACCAGCAGATTCTTAGGGGCACCTGCCTGATCGCCCAGTTTTGTCCTTGACTCAGAACAGCCAAGGCCCTGAATTCAACAGCATAACTAGATTTCACTGGGAAAACAGGAAACAATTGAATTACAGAACCAATCAGGAATTGATATACCTTAGTGCCCACCTGTGTGTCACTAACCTGAAAGGACTGGAGAAGTTTAGGGAATGGCTGGGAGAGATGTGGGCAGAGAAGGCAGAAAGACTCAGGAAAGAAGAGGAAGGAAGATGGGGGATTGTGGGGAGCCTGGCCTGGTGAAAGGGCTAAAGTCAGGGAGGCAGAGGGAAAGGGTTAGAAGGCAGAGGTCTGCAAAGACAGGCCTCAGAATCCAGATTTAATGCCCCCAGCACTGAAGCCACTGTTTTGATCCAAGGTAAGTAGGTCCCAAGGAGGAGAGTCTGTGGGCTGAATGGACCAACTGGACCAACTTACCCTCAGAAGCCAGATGAGCCCAAGCCATTTCTTTTTTCAAGTATAAGGACTGGAGGTGGCTACGCTTAGAAATCTATCAGAACTAATGATGGAGATGGACTGTGATGCAGATGGACAGGCTGGTGATCACACTATGCATTCAAGAGATTCTCTGTGCTACATCATCCTCCCTTCTTTTCACCACCACCACCAGTAAGGTGGGTTTTTTAAGGGGGGGGGGGAGATCACAACCTTCAAGATGAGAAAGTGTTCTATTCCTCGGAATACTTAGAGCAGGTAGGTACAGCAGAGTTGCTCTTTGAGATTTGCTGATTTGAAGACTGACCTGTTTTCACCCTCCTCAATTCTGCATATCATGTTTTTGGAAACACATATTTGTTTATCCCTTCTGATGGGCTCTTAGACTACTTCTGCTTAAAGAAGAATGTTACTCTTATGGCCCAGCGTTCTATCAAGTGTATCAAGTGATAAAAAGGTCTGATCCACTGCCCAGATCAATAGCAGGCTGTTAGACTACACCAGCAGCCCTGAGCACCACTTATTTGACAATATCTCAGAGCTCTTTCTGAGGCGGCAATATTTTCTAAGATCTGTGTCATCACAATTAGGTTGTAAATCCTTTGTTAGCAGCCCATAGTTAAATCCTTGAGCAGAAGCATCCATCTATCTATCCATCTATTTTAGAATATAATTAAAGAATGCGAGTACAAGTGATTCTTTCTAAAAGAATATAAACGTCTTAACACAATAACTAAGAAAATGACATGAAGGCTATGTTAACCAGTTTGATGAAAATATTTCAAATTGTATATGAAAACATCACATTGTACCCCATGATTGCATTAATGTACACAGCTATGATTTAATAAAAAAAAAACTGTCAAAAAAAAAATGCAACCAGGAGCAGTCGCAGTGGCTCACGTTTGTAATCCTAGCACTTTGGGAGGTGGGTAGATCACCTGAGCTCAGGAGTTCGAGATAGCCTGAGCAAGAGTGAGACCTCATCTCTAAAAAAATAGCCAGGTGTTGTGGTGGGTACCTATAGTTCCAGCTACTTGGGAAGCTGTGGCAAGAGGATCACTTGAGCCCAAGAGGTTCAGGTTGCTGTGAGCTCTGATGCCATAGCACTCCACTGAGGGTAACAAAGTAAGACTCTCAAAAATAAAAACATTAAAATAAAAAAAAATTAAAGAATGGACAACACATATTGAGGGACCTAATGAACAGCAGCCAAATTGTCCCTTTCTCTGCCCAACTAACTGTATTTAACATCACCAAGCACTAGTTATAACAATGATACAAGGGAAGGATGCCTTTTTTTTGGAGACAGAGTCTCACTATGTGGCGATGTGACATCACAGCTCACAGCAACCTCAAACTCTTGGGCTTACGCAATTCTCTTGCCTCAGCCTCCCTAGTAGCTGGGACTGCAGGTGCACACCACAACGCTCTGCTATTTTTTTGTTGTAGTTGTCATTGTTGTTTTTAGCAGGCCCAGCCGAGTTCGAACCCACCAGCTCTAATCACTGAGCTATGGGCGCCAAGCTGGACAGGAAGCTTTAAAAATTTAAGTATAGCTAATTGTTTTCCTGACTCAATCCTGAATCAAGGTTTACTCTAACCTTGGCCATAATCTCAAATGTGATCAAAATGTTTTTCCTTATAATTCTCCTAAATCTTCATCTTAAAGAGTCATGTTTCTTCTGCCTAAGCCTCTAGGATCTTAAACCCTCTTGGCACCATGGCACCTGCTGCTCTGAACTTCTCCCCCACTTAGGGCAGTCTGCCCAGGCTGTCAGTTTAGAGAACTCCAGAACAAAACCACACAAAAAGATAAAAGCAGAGCTGCTGTGGGTGGGGTCGATGTGGGAAGCCTGGAGCTCCATCAATTTGACCTCTCTCTTTCTCCCCACCTCCAGTCCCTAAGCTCCTTCCACAGACCCAAGGACTCTAAGGGATGATGCTTAAAGTCCCCTGTTTTTGAGAGAAAAAGGATTTACCTAAGAAACCAACAGCTAGTTAGTAGCAGATCAAAGATAATTTTAACCCTATATAGGCCACTAGCTTCGTTTCGAAAGACTGAAAGATGACCATTCAAACAGAAACTATAAATGTAATTGTTAATATGTATCACCATATACATGCCTTTATGATTTCTCCAGATTTCAGCAAAGGTGCCAGAATGTCTAATCCTCAGATAAATTATACTCTGGAAAATGGTACATTCCAAAAGAGGAGCCTCCAGGCCCAAATTAGAGACTCAACATTTTTAACTAAAAAAATGCTTTCAAATGAAGCCTATTTCTTCTCATATCTCTTTCTCCCCCAAGCCCAAGACCATAAATAACTTTAAAAATAATGTTCCTTGGGGTGAGTACTCTGATAGGAAGATAATGAGGATAATAATGAGAGTATTTTTTCTCCCCTTATCCATTTCCACAGCAACACGAATTCACAGGATGCTTTGTTATCAGTGTGGTTATGACTTTTAAAGATAACAGGAAGGCAGGCATGCCCATGCAGGGACAGTCTTTCCACAGAGAATACACAAGAAGCTGGAGGGAAGGGGGACGCTTCTGAGCATGGAACATGGCCCGTTAGTTCTTTTGAGGGTGAGGCCGCTGGTCTGGCATCAGCTTTCCTGAGAGGTGTCCCACCTGAAATGACACATATCTCTGTACCTCTCCTGGGGTGGCAGACTGAGGTTTGAACTCACCAGGCCACACCCCTCTCATTCAGCACTTGGTAGTGGCTACCTGTGACTTACTCTAATCTCTGTCCTATCCCCAACTTTCTACCCCTTGACCTTGGAAGAAGGGTGTTTTGGGGAATAAACTAGAATGGGGACATGGAGCTGCCCTTTATGACAAGGAGAAGCTGAGATAGGGAACTTAAGGGTATAGTTAGATGCAGAGAAATGGAAGGAACCTTTCCGTCTTCAAGTCGAGAGCAGTAGACATGGCCATTTTCAGCTCCTAATGGTAGGCATTGAGAACCCTGCTGAGAATGGCTTAGGTGAAACCACTCCTATATCTGATTCAGCTTTATCAGCCCTCCCCCAATTGCAGCCTGCAGAGCTCCTAAAAGTGAGTGACCCATAGCAGGCAGGAGGAGTTCCTATCTATCTTCCTATCCAGTTGGCTCCCCATTTTCTCACCCTCCTGTGGCACTAACTCCAGGCTAAGCCCTAAGTATGTAGAGAGGAGCCAGCCCCACCCCACAAAGTTTGCAGACCAGTGAGTGGGAGGGACAAGCCATGTAACTGCTTTTCAGAATAGATCCTGTCTTCTGATTCCCCCACCCACAAAAAAGCAAAGCTGGGCATAGAGCCCAGTGGATCCTTCTTGAATTGATAGTGATAAAAGCAGTATCACTTCATTACAGGAAAGCCTTGATCTCATCAATATCACAGCAGCTTGCCTGTAATGATCTTGATTTTGTCACGGTTCGATGGGAAAATAACTGAATTGAGAAGCAAAATCAGAAAGAGAGGATGGCAGGAATAACAAACAGGCTCAATCCTGAGGCTTGTTCTTTGTAATGTCATTACTGGGGTTCTGAGATAATGAAATCAAGAATATTTAAATCTGATTTGCAAGTGGGACTAAATGAGGGCTTTTCTAAGACGCTAGAGAATTGGAATACAACTTTAAGAGACCTCAAAAAATTAGGATAAAGGGACTTGTTGCAGAAGGAGGGTGACATTTCATATAAGCTGGGATGTAAGAGGCAAAACAAAGTAACCCAAAGGAGAGATGGTGAGAAGAAAAAACCATATTTGTTTTGTTTTGTTTTATTTTATTTATTTGGAGACAGAGTCTCACGTTGTTGCACTTGGTAGAGTGCCCTGGTGTCATAGCTCAAACGCTTGGGCTCAAGTGATTTTCTTGCCTCAGTCTCCCAAGTAGCCGGGAATATAGGCTCCTGCCACAAAACCTGGCTATTTTTTTATTTTATTTTATTTTATTTGAGACAGAGCCTCAAGCTGTCCCCCTGGGTAGAGTGCTGTGGCATCACAGCTCACAGCAACCTCCAACTCCTGGGCTTAAGCAAGTCTCCTGCCT
>NW_003852406.1:17759128-17768022 GCF_000181295.1 Otolemur garnettii
TGGGGATTCGAACCCGCCACCTTAGGTGTATGTGGCTGGTGCCTTAGCCGCTTGAGCCACAGGCGCCAAGCCATGCCCAGGTATTTTTAGAGACAAGGTCTCCCTCTGGCTCAGGCTGGTCTCAAACTCGTGAACTCAGGCAATCTACCTGCCTCCACCAACCCAGAGTGCTAGGATTACAGGGGTGAACTACTGTCCCAGGCCCTAACAAGCCATACTTGAAGACAAGACCCAAGAATGGTCCTTTGCCACAAGTCAAATGTTGGGTTTCAATTCTCTAAGGTATGTTCTGCTCCAGCTCTGAGATGGAACCCAAGTCCCATTTGACCAAGCAGCATATTGGAAAATACATCCAGACCCTTTTTGTCATAGCTCTGTGCACTCACAGTGTGCATTGAGAACACTCACAGCACTGTCAGGGACAAACACCCACCTCTGTGTGCACATCTGCACACAGCAGGAAGACTCTGGGACCCTGTCTGCTTCCTTCCCTCTGAGAGCTGGCTCATTTCAAGGTGGGCCCAAACTTTTGTCTACCTCCACCCCCTTGTCAGAAATCCCTGCCCACACCCCAAGCCAGTTGGGAGGAAGGGAGGCTGGAAACCTGAGAACCACCTCCTCTCTCCATTTTCCCCTGTCCTTCATCACTAGGCTCCCAGTTAGTAGAGGTGAGTTCTCAAAGTCTCCAGATAAAAATGTTCCCTGACCATAGCAGTGTACGGGAATAGTGACCCTGAGGTACCCATTCCAGATGCCAGAAGCTTAGGAAGCAAGGACACATGCACACCCTTGCACACTCACACTCCTTCTCACTCTCACCTGCACAGACACACACAGCTGGGTGCCACTGCCACTGTGACTTGACAGCTACCACCTGCACAGGGTTAACTGCATGGGATTCCACTGCAGTGTGGGGAGCGGGCAGGTAGGGATGTCCTGTCCCTCCTCCCTGCCAAGGAAGAAGGATCATTTTCAAGAAAGAGGAATTAGTTTTGGAGCTGAGGCTGCTACCAGGCCACTCCGCCTACCACACTCCTCCCAGGGCAAAGAACCTAGAAGAGAGCCTGGTGTGGTGTGTGCATGCATGTGGGGACAGCCACAGCATCACATCCTGAAACCTCTCTGCCCCTTCAGCCACTGATACACAGGCAGGGGTCCAGGAAGACAAAGGGAAGGAGAAGGACAAGAAAGCTTTTCTCAAAACTTTCATCATGACATTTAAAAAAGGAGGAGGCCAAACCCAGCGTGCCCTGAGAGGGAGAGAGATGAGTGAGGGAGGTGGAGGGTGAAGGGGGGGCGGCCAGGAGGGAGGTGGGAGGGCAAGAGTGGGGGCAGGCCGTTCAAGACCAAAAGAGGGCAGTGTCACAGAATTTAGGAACTGGGAAAGGACTTTAGGAACCTTTTAACCTGGTCTTCCCCATATCATATTCCACCTAAGAGGAGGCTAGAGGCCCAGAAAAGTAAGCAGATGGGTCTGAAGTCACAAAGGGATGAGATAAGATTTTACATGTGAAAAGCAGTTTCTTATGGAAGTGGGAGCCAGAGAGGGTACAGAGGTAAGAATGATGGTATGAGGGTCAAGTCCAAATTCCTCCCATGACTCTCAGTCAGTAATGCTGGGGCCAGAGGAGGTGTCCCCTCCAAGCCAGTCCAAGCCAGGCACCTCCTATCTCCAGGACTCAGGCCCCACTCCAGTTTTTCTGCCCTGCTCACACCACAGCCCATGGAACTGGAAGAAAGGGCATTCCCCATTAGCAGATGGGGCAGCAAGACCCTATACTCCACAAATTCTGGGACTCTACTCATCCTTTCCCCTTTAAGAGACAGGCAGGGCAGAGTGGTACTCCCTCTGGTGTTCCACAAAGACAAACAGGCCCAGCAATAGGAATTCAGGGAAAGACAGAGCTTGAACCCAGAGCTGTCCTAGCATAGAAATATCTATCTGCATCTTGGCCTGGCTCCGGCAATGTGAGGTGTCTATAGTTCTACCAGTATCCTGTCTCAGGTGTTCTGCAGGGCAAGAGCACATGGGTTTTTTTTTTTTTTTTTTTGAGACAGAGTCTCACTATATCACCCTCTGTAGAGTGCTGTGATGTCACAGCTCACAGCAACCTCAAACTCTTAAGCGGGCTTAAGCGATTCTCTTGCCTCAGCCTCCCAAGTAACTGAGACTACAGGCGTCCGCCACAACGTCCAAATAGTTATTGTTGTTATTGTTGTTGTTGTTTTTGCAGTTGTCATTGTTTTAGCAGGCCTGGGCCAGGTTTGAACCTTCCAGCCCCAGTGTATGTGGCTGACACCCTAACCAGAGCTATGAGCCCCGAGTCTAGCACATGGGATTTTATTAGCAGTAACGTTTGGGGTGAATTCTAGGATGACCTTGATTTTTCCCCATAAAACCTGGCAGAGTCTTTGCAGATAATCCCTGGTAGGAAAGGGCTAGCCATGGACAGGTGTGCGTGGCAGACAAGGATACAACCTGGGCTTGTGTCCCAATTATGAAGCCCACAAACCAAGAACCTTCATGCTAGGTTTGGGGATGGGATCCACACCCCTCACCCTGAAGCCAGGCTGCTGGGGAGTGAGGGTGAAGAAGCTCTGAGCACCTAGGGTTGCCTGCTGGATCACCAAGAGGGTCTGGTTTGTTGCTCCCTGGAAGCAATGGTCTTCCGTTCTCAGCTCTCTTCTCAGAGATCCAATGTCCGCCCTGTGCCATGGCCTCTCAGCCACAACTGCTCCATTCTCCTCCCAGCAGGCACTGCTCGCCCTTCCTGAGGAGCTGCTCAGGTTCCCCTGCAGCCTGCTATCAAGTCCATTGTTCAATGCTGCAAAAGGGCAGGGGACCCACCGCAGACTCCTCCTCTGGAATGGCAAGGGAGGAAGACTCTCCCAGTCTCTGGCAGCTGGGACTATGGGGCTGATGTCATTCTGTGAGACTTTAGGCCACTTTGCCTAAGGGAACTGTGACTATTGCCCTGGCAAGGGGACAGGACAAGGACAGTAGGCATCCTCTGCTTCTCTAGGCTGATTATGGCTCTTCCCTACC
Organism: Otolemur garnettii; assembly: GCF_000181295.1. Taxonomy (NCBI): domain Eukaryota; kingdom Metazoa; phylum Chordata; class Mammalia; order Primates; family Galagidae; genus Otolemur; species Otolemur garnettii. Next base: position 17,762,175 of record NW_003852406.1, read on the forward strand.
ACTCCCCACACCCGCCCCTCCTGCCAAGACCCCTGGGGAGAAGGAGCCTTCTCAAGCCATGCCAGTTCCTCTCCTGTGATTTGTTCTGAATTTTCAAACAAAGAGTAATTATGACAGATGTGGAGCAATCAGCATCATTATGCAGGGAAACAAGAAAGGGAAAGGAACAGAGAGGACCCCAGAGGGGGAGGGGACTTTGTCTTTCTTGCTTGGGAAGAAGCAGCTCCCACCTCCACCTCTAGCAGCGCCAGCAACCTTCCAACTACCCCTTCAGCCAGAGCACCTATCCAGCCAGACTTCGTCCACAGAATTACTGTAGCTGGGACATCCCAGCTGTGGCTAGGAGGTGGAGTGGGGGGCTGTCCATGTAACCCTGCTGGCCCAGCCAGAAGTGGCTTCCACCGTGACCAGGGTTCTAAGCTATTCTCTGTTCCCCACACTCTCCCAACACTACCCTGCATGCCCCAGGCATGTGACTTTATTTCTGAGGCATTAAAATTGATATATCCTCCAGGGATTCTAGCCTCTTCTAAAGACATTTAGGCTGGTGAACATTTGGTCAGGCAGACCTGGGTTTAAATCCCAGCTTCCCTGCTTACTGTGTGCCCTTGGAAAAGTTAATTAATCATTCTAGGCTTCTATTTACCCATGTGTAAAATAGGACCAGTAATTCCTATTAATGGAACTGTGGGAATTAAGTAAATTAATAGGTAAACAGCTTAGAACAGCGCAGCCTCATATTACTATGACTACATCTACTAGTACTAGTTAGCCCACTATGAGCACCAGCACACAGGCAGCCCTTACACCTGGTCAGCTCGGCACCCAGTGGGCTTTGGAAACTTAGAGGGGCTCTGCAATATGCCATAGATGTCAAGACCCTGCTTCCAAGGCTTGTCAGTGAACAAGCCCACACCCAGAACTCCAGCCACAAACAAAGCAGGGCAAGACAAAAGAAAAACCCAAACACTCACCCCAGGGGAGGGGAGCATACAGAAGCCTCCCCTTTTCTGACCCAGAGGACAGTGAGGAGTGAGGCATTGGGGTAGGCCAGTGTCTAGAAGGCTGATAAAGCAGAGTGACTCCCTCACCAGGCGAGGCTGGAGGACCAGCCATGGCTTTGGGCAGGTTACCACCACCACCACCCGCGGGGCCTCAGTTTTCAAGTCTATAAAATGAGAAGTTTGGACCAGATGAGCCCCAGGGTTTCTCCTCCAGCTCTGATCCTACTGGGAAAACCTTTAAGGTCCCGGGAATTTTAGGATTCTTTTGCTACAGCCTGCAACTCTGAAAGGACTAGAACTTGGGTCTCTCGCATGGTGGTCTGCCCCTTCCTCTCCATTTAGGTGGTCTGGTCTCCATCTGCCCACCCCAAGTCCCTGGGGCCTCTTGATAGTCCCCCCTCACATTCCAATGGCCTTGGGGGCAGCAGCCAGACCAGAAAGTCCAGTTCCTGCCCATTATCACTGCTTGCATCTGCACTGCAACCTAACACCAGCATTCCAGAGAGCAGCCCAGGGCTGCCCCCCCACCCACTGTGGTCAGTGTCAGTGTCCAGGCTCAGAGACAGGCCCCACCAGGGTCCAGGGTTCTGTGGAGGTCTGTCTCAATGAAGGTCTGTCTCCCGGGAGCCTCCAACTTGCTGGGAAGGCTGTGGACCCCTTCCTCTGGGGTCCTTCTTGAACTTCATCTTCTCAGTTTTTCTTCCCCTTGCTCTTTGCAGAGAGCTGAGCTCACCTACTTCTGCTCTCTGAAACACAGGGATCCCCTTCTAAGAACAGCAGAAGATGGTGGAGGAAGAGGGAAGAATAGAATAAGAGAAAGAAAGAAGAGCTGAGAAAGCGAGAAGGTTCGGAGGACAGGGCAGGAAAAACTAGAACCAAGTTATGAAATATGGCCTCAGTGGAAGGCAGAAGTGGGAGGCAGTGTCAAAGACCAAGGAGTATCAAAACCAAGATCCAGAGAAGAGAGAGAGAAGGGTAGGTAGGAGGCGCTGGGACGTGGGCCCTCTGCATCACATTTTCCTCCCTCCCTGGCCCTGCTTGCTTGCATCACACCCACTGCCCACCTCTGCATCTCCCTACAGTCTGGGGTCTGCCAGTGGCCCCTCTTGCCACTTTTCAGGCCTTGCCTTGGCACCTGCCCTTCCACCTTCACTGGGGCCCCCTATCTTGTGTCCAGGTGCCACTCCCCAGGAAACCCATGGAGATCCCTCTCTTCTGCTCTCTCCTTATGTTTGAGGGCAGTAACAGACGGTTAGCACTTCTTGGAACAGAGTTGGGGGCAGAGGGAGCAAACACAGAAATCAAGGAGAAGTTGGGGGAATGGAGTAGTGCAGGGTCATTGGGATTGCAGCCAGATTTGGGACACCTGCCTAATAAATAAGAAAACCATGGTCTGGAGTCCTGGAAGTGCTTATGACCACTCCCACCTGCCCATAATGTCCGCTCCACCCTCCACTTGCCTCTCTCCTCCCTAGATAGAAGACCTATTGCTGCCTCTTGCCCTGGAGTGATCCTGTCTGCCCTGAAGGGAAGAGGGGTTCCCACAGGAAAGCTCTCTGATGGAGATGGAGCCCAACCCTAGGCCCCTTTTGCATCCTTAAGGCACATACCATACCATATGCTCAGGTACCCACACAGGTCAGTGTGGCATCACGCACACTCCCTCACTGCTGGTCTCCCCATTCCTCATTTGCAACTAGGTCATGGCCAGAGAAACTTAAGGCCCCATAGGTTAGTCACACAGGCAGACTTTTCTGGTGGACTCACTCAGTCCAGTTTAAACAAAGATAGCAGTGAGCTGTTTGGTTTTCTGTCCTGGGTACCCTTCTGTTCCATTCTACTTTTATTGAAGTCTGTGAAGCTGCTGCAGAAAACTCTTTATCTCTCTCTCTCTCTCTCTCTCTCTCTATCACACACACACACACACACACACACACACACACACACACACACACACGCAGGCACCCCAGTGCGCAGGGACTCTGGAGAGGAGAGGGAAAGGCAATACAAGAAGGCCAGGAGTGAAAAAGTCCTTTCTCCCTGGGGTTGGGGAGGGGACAGAGGGTTAAGGGGGGGCCAGGGGCCTGTTTCATTTGCAGGCTGCAAATGCCTCTCCTATTCACCGGCCCACATTCCCAGCCAAGGCGCCTGGCCGCTGACAATGCCGGGAACAGGAACAGAGAAGATTTGCACATTGTGTTTAAGGGGCCAGCTGGCTGCCTGCGACAGTGGAGCCAAGGTGTGGGAACCAGAAGCATTCAACTTCCACACTCAAGTCCTGTGGGTGGGGGTGAGGGGCAGCCCTGCACACAGAGGGTAAGGGGGGCCCTCCCTGCACATTTGGGGCTCGTGAGCCTGGGGACACAGGCCTCATGCAGCCAGAGTAAAGTCCAAGGCAGGAGACCCAAGACCCTGGCATGGAGGGGGTCCCGAGCCATCTAGTCTCTGATTCACACCCCATCTGGCGAGGAAGAGAGAATCTCAGTTCCTCCAGAGATAAACACGCAGTGGCAGCCGCCCCATGATGCTGCCCTGCGCGTATTACATCCCCTGCCCATCCTCCCTGTTCACAAGCTTCTGTTCCTTTGAGCTGTGCTATCAATTACGAGGCGGGGGGGGGGGGGGGCGCAAAAGAGAGGCAGCGGGAGAAACAGAAGAGAGACAGAGAGACAGCTTTGTCCCAGAAGGCCACATGTTCATTTAGTTTTTTACCAAGCTCCACAGGCAAGGGACATGAGAAACACAAAAGAAAGAGAAACCCTTTAGGAGCTTAAAATCTAGTTGAGGAGACAGATGGATCCGGCCACAAAACAGTTACTTAGCACTTGCAGCCCTCCCTGAGAGCAAGGTTTAGCCTGAATGCCACAGACCACAAATGCTCCCTGCCTTAGGAAGGGGAAGAAGAAATTACTGTGTGCTGAACGGTCTTTGGGGAGGAAAGGGATATGGGAAGAACAGGGGCAGGAATAGCCTGGGAAGGGGCCAAGCGAAGGCAGGTGTGCCCTAAGGAAGCCTTAATGCCCTAGAGCTGAGGTGTGCCTTGGTCCAACCCTACAATCTAATAACATGAAGAGTGATGCCCAGAGAAGGTGGGTGACTTATCCACAGCCACACAGGACCCTTGGTGTCCACACAAGGGCCTTTCTAGCACGCCCCACAGCTTCTCAGGAGTGTCAGAAGGGGTCAGTTTGTAGAGTGCTGCCTGGCAGGTAACAAGGTCCGGACCTCATCCATTTGCACTTACCTCTGTGCCACAGCTGAGTACAGGTGTCCTCCTGGCATGAGGACAGGCCCAGGTAGGGCCACTCACTCCTCACACCAGTGGCACTTCAGCTGCAGCACCGGCTCTCTTCCCTAACGGGTGGGCAGATGTGTCTGAGGGGTAGTGGGGGAGACTCCCCCTGGGCTCCCGCAACTGAGCAGCCCTTCAGGGAGGAGAGGGAAGCTGTGCCAGGAACACCTCCCTCCATGCCCAACCCAGAGCTCCTCAAATACCAAGCTATATTCCCTAGCAGATCCTGCCCAGAATTGTGCTGAACCCACCCAGACCTGGGTCTACAGACCCACACCCAGCCTCTCCCCCCAGGTCTGTACATCCAAGGATCTTGTTGCTCAAAAGGGATTCCAGAGTAGTTGGTTAAAGTACTCCCCTCAGGCAGGCTGAGAACTTTCAAACTTCAGAAGTAGGAGCTGAGGGCCTAAGAAGATAGGGACTTACTGAGGTGGGGAGAGCAGGACGGTTCTCTTTTCTGCTATACCCCACTGCCTCTTCCCAGGAGCCTGGGATCTTCCTGGGAATCATACTGCAACTAAAACAGCTCAGAACTTTTCATCTCTGTTACCTCCCCAGAATAACAATAGTTAATAATAACAGTTAACATTATCAGTTCCTTAATGATTGTTAAGGAATGCTGTCCACGTGTTCTATGCTAAGCTCCCCATGCAAATTATCCCAGGCAGTCCTCACAGTGATCCTCTCTGGTAAGTAGTACTTCCTCCCATGTTAAAGATGAGGAACCGGAGGCTCAGACAGGTTATGTGATTTGCCCAAAATCCCACAGCTATTGGGTGGTGAAGCAAAGACCCAAGCCCACCAACCCCAGGTCTGTTTGCCACCACAACCCAAACTTATAACCACTATTGGGCCCACCCACTCAAGATAGCACCAGGCCAGGAGTTGGCAATCTTGGCACTTGAAGAACTCAGCCAGGATTGAGACAGGCTGGACCTCATCCCAAATCAGTAGGCAATACCAAGCACTAGAAGTAATACTCAGCCCAGATGCTGAGCCCTGTGCCAGGTTCTCTATACCCATTCCTCATTTAATCCTCCCACAGCCCTGACAGACTGATGGAATTATGCCCATTTTTTCAGATGAAGATACTGAGGTTCAAGAGGGTTAAAGGCACAAGATCAGGGAGAAACAGAGCTGGGGTTCAAATCCACCTAGGTCTGGCCCCAAAGCCCTTGTTCTGTGGACTTTATGATACTGATCACAGACCCCCAAACCAGAGATTGTGACCTGGGAGTGGTCTCTCCTCTAGCACCCTGCTACTCAGATATGGCCTGTACACCAGCAATATGGCATCACCTGGGCTCTTGTTAAGACACGCAGAAATCTATCAGTTGGTCAAGACCTATGGATTCAAAATCTGAATTTTATCCAGCTTCCCAGGTGATCTGCAGGCTCAGTAAAGCTTGGTAAGCCCTGAGCTTGAGCACAGAGCTGCTCACTCCAGTTCCTTAAGAATTAAGGCTAGGTGGCTCGGCGCCTATAGCTCAACCGGCTAAGGCGCCAGCCACGTACACCTAAGGTGGCGGGTTCGAATCCCCAGCCCGGACCC
>NW_003852406.1:17768669-17790720 GCF_000181295.1 Otolemur garnettii
GCTTGAGGCTCTGTCTCAAAAAAAAAAAAAAAAAAGATAATCACTTGAGCCCAAGAGTTTGAGGTTGTTGTGAGCTAGAACTCCAGGCTACTCTACCAAGGGCAGCAAAGTGAGACTCCATCTCAAAAAACAAACAAACAACAAAAAAAACTAAGGCTAGGAAGTGAGGGGCAGAAGGGGTCCTGGAGTGGGTCCCCCCCAAATCGTCCTTGTAGCTATCCCATCCCTCTTTAAAGTAATCCTGGCACAGGAGCCTCAGGTGTGAGTCAGTGTAGCTGTTCCTACTGGGTTGGCACCTTCACAGGGTTAGTTGAGTGTCTCACAGGCCAGCCTGGCTTCAGCCCATCCCTTGAGGCTTGGGAGAACCCCTACATCCTCCCAGGAAGGGGTTAAAACAGAACAAGATGCACTCTGGCTCCAATATTCCACTCCCTGATAGATTTCCCTGGAGTACTCCCTAAATGAAGCCCAGGGAGGAAGAAAGCTGGGGGGCAGGGGAGCAGAAAAGGCAGTTTGCTTTTCCTGGAGATTAACCTCCACGGGCAGCCAAGATTACATTGTGTCTCACAAGCCTGGGTCAGTGAAACTGCCTTTAAATGAAGACTATGGTGCTGCCCCCACCCCCCTGTTACTGAGTGCTTCCTATGTACCAGGCAAAGGGTGGGGTGTGCTAGTCCTCACAGCCTTTCTACAAAATAGGAGTATAAACACATTTCACACACGAGGAAACTAGACTAATGGAACATGAACTTGTCCAGTGTCTCACTGCTAACATATCTCAGTTTTCTGCCCCCAAACTATAAGCATGTGGTGTTCCAAGGCAGAGAATCCAGGGTTTCTGGGACTTAGGACCCTGAGCTCCTCTATCCAAAAAGGTAAACACTTGAAACTAAAGCCCCAAGAAACCAGCCTGTGGTTCAGCCATCCTAGTCAGGCCATCTTTCAAGGATAGGATCTGAGTCCTCTGGGATGGAAGGGGCTGCATTCCCAGCCATCAACCTCTGGCCCGAGTTCAGATGCTCCAGCAGACTTGCCCATTATACCTGGATGCCCGTCTGCCTCCTTGGGTTAGGCCGCTGGTGGACTGTGTGTCTGTGAGGGGTGCTTGACACGCCCCTCCTCATGGGGCCCTGCTGAGCAAGCAGGAGTGTCAAGGGGCTCTGGAGGGCTCCTCACACCTTTCAGCCAAATCACACAACATCTGCAGTGCTGGCAGGCACGTGGGCAGGGAGTTATTACCAAAGGAGGAAACCCAGGCAGCTAATCAGCTTTGGAGGTTTCTAGGGACATCAGCCCGTGAAGTGAGAAAAGGGGATCCAGCCACACGGTTGCTTGGCATCCGAGCATTCCCCATGGGGCCATAGCCTTGTGGGGGAGAAAGGGGCCATGTCAGACTGCCAGTGCTTAGGAGCAAACCCCCTAGCTGTCTCTAGGACCCCGAAGGATTAAGCAGGTTGACCCCACCCACAGCTCAGTTTCTTATACTGTACTGTTAGAGTTTAAGGAAACCAAACATCTTGAAGGTATTACCATTTATAGAAAAGCACATTTACAATCAGCTCTCTCTATAAGCCCCTGGGGATTTATCTCCCAGGATTCTAGGCTGGTGCTGCAAAGGCCTCAGCAGGGGCCATCTATCTCTCAGTGTTGACACAGGCTGTGGTGGGTGTAGGAAGCATCTCCCTGTGGAGTCTCATCCCTCCCTCTGCAAATCTTCCTGGGGTCCCTATCCCTGGTCCAGCTTCTCTTCCTCACACTCAGCCATCTGCTCAGAGGCTGCACCATGCTTCCCTGACACTGCTGACACTGCCGAGAGGGCCAGGAGATGAGTGTGGTTGAGCCAGAAGTGATTCGGTCTCAAAGTCCAGGGCTGCCTCCCAGCGAGCTCCATATGGGGGCCTGGATCAGCCTTCCTTAGAACAAAGGGGCATCTTAAACCAGCACGAAGACTCTTGCCTCCAACTGACTCATTACTCACCAGCCGTTCAGAGCAACTGTGCAAATGCCCTCAGAGCCAGGAAGAAACTTGTCAACAATCAGACAAGAAAGAGGCACCGTGCCATAGGAGTTAAGTAAAAGGGTGCGAGATTCGGGCTGCCTAGACTACAGTGTTGACTCTCCTGCTTGTGCCAATGTCACGCGTCCCCCTAAGGCTCAGTTTTCTCATCTGTAAAAGGGAGATGATTATGATCTATCTCCCAATCTCCCAGGGTCTCTGTGGTGACTAATGAGACAAAATTCAGGTAAAAACACTTGAGCCGGGTGTCCAGCATGCAGCCTCATTAAGGGGACACCTCCTTCCAGAAGCACAGAGATATGGGATGGGGATTTTCCACTTGCCAAAACTTCTGCCCTTTCTCAAGAGCAGTGCTTCTCAACCCTGATCCTCCCCCCCACCCTCCCTTGCTCCCAGCTTGCCACCTCCCAATATACATGGAGAATTTTGATTTATGCAACACATTCTCAGAGCACATAGATTAAACAACAACAGAATTTTTTCAGGACAGGCAGTTAAAGCACAGGCATCATTGTCATCACCACAACAACTGGGGGTTCAACAGCACAAGCAAAGCACAAATCTGAAACACTTTGCCTGGCCTTTTCTCTCCTATTCAAAAAATCACATTAGTATGAAGGTGAAGAAGAGGACTGTCATCACTGACATAATCCTGAAATTATCCTACCGTATTGGTTAAAGCAAACTGTTGACAAGCTTCAGACCTTCATTACTGAGGTCTTACTTTACTCAAAAGGTTTGAATTAATTCAAGCACATAATTAAAAATTGCACGTAGCCCAAGTTACCCTTCGAAAATCTCTTCAATTGCTCATAAAGTATGGTAATTGTTTATCTTTAAACACAAGAATCATACTCAATGGACTGCAGTGCTCACAGTATAACAGGGATATGGAAACTTACACATGCAGACCCCAACCAAAATGGGATAAAGCTTTGTCCCCCACTCCCCTGTGAGTAATTAGCTACATTCTTGTTAGTTCACATTCCAATCAGTTAAGTGGGCATATGATATAATTCCATCACCACAAATCACTGTACTGGACAGATCTCTCAATTGACCAGTGCTGAGAAATTAGTCCTCCAGAAGGCTAAATAGATGGGATTGCTCACCTTACCCTTAATCCCTAGGCTGACCCTGGATCACCAGGGAAAACAAGTGAGGGATGTCCACTTACTTGCAGCTTGGATGCGAGCTTTCCGGCTGACTACCAGCCCAAAGTGGTTCTGAGCCACACACTCATAGTCACCCTCATCCGAAGAGCTGCCTCCCTGCTCCAGCCTGAAGTGAAGGATCATCAAGGACCCATTGGCCAACAGGGTAGAGTTGGTACTCTCTGGCAGCTCCACCCCGTTCTTCCTCCAGGTGATTCGTACTGGAGGCGTCCCCTCCACCCCGCAGTCCAGCACTACAGGCTGCCCAGGGACTACGACATCATCGCTTGGCTCCACAGTGAATGCCAGTTCAGCAGAGTGTCCGAGACCTGCATCAGGGAAGGGGAGATGGGAGGAAATGGAGATGTTAGTGGGCAATAAGCATCCTGGAAGAACTCCACACACAAAGATTCCAAGTTCCCTGGGTCTATACTCCCCATCCCCATGTTTCTGGAATGCTAATAGGAATCCCTATTATACATAGAACTTTTTTTGTTTTTGTTGTTGTTTTTGAGACAGAGCCTCAAGCTGTTACCCTGGGTAGAGTGCCATGGCATCACAGTTCATAGCAACCTCCAACTCCTGGGCTCAAGCGAGTCTCCTGCCTCAGCCTCCCAAATAGCTGGGACTACAGGCGCCCACCACAATGCCCAGCTATTTTTTGGTTGTAGTTGTTGTTGTTGGCAGGCTCAGGCTGGATTTGAACCTGCCAACTCCGGTGTATGTGCCTGGCACCTTAGCCACCCGAGCTACTGGCGCCGAGCCTATACATAGAATTTTATGCATTACAAAGTGCCATCCCATGTGGTATTTTACTCAATCATCAGACCATCTCAGAAAGATGAATATTATTTGTCCCATTCCCTCTTTCACAAATAAAGAAGTTAGAGCCCAGAAATGTTGAGTGACTTGCCCAGGATTTCACAGTTAATAGTTGCAAATCCAGGACCCAAAAGCAAGACTGACTCTAACACAGCTGCTGCTGGCTAAGCACTGAGGTTTCCCAGACTTTCAGGGCAGGACCTCAGGTAAAGGATTCAACGTGTCCTGGATTCCCATTCCTCATCTGTTTAAATCAAGGAACAACACTGTGGCTTGTGTTACAGGATTGTACCATCTGATCAACAGACTCAAAGGCCCTATGAAAAGTTAAAAGTTCTAAAAAAAAAAAAAAACAAAACAGAGTGAGATAGTAACAAATCATGTTTCTTTTCACTAGCGAAGCCATCTAAGATCTGGTCTGATGCCTGGTAGGGGGCAGTGTGTGGTCTCAGTTCCCAGGGTATAGACAGAGGCTGTGGCCCCACTGCCCCTCTCCAAGGATGCTCTGGGTGTTGGCCTTTTGCCTTTGTCACACAGAGAGATGAGGAGTAGCAAGCACCAACTAAGGTTTTCCAAGAAGAGGGGGTTCCTACACTCTCTCCTCCCAGCCAACCTTACCACAGCTGCGGAAGAAATGAGCTAGAAAAGGAGATGGGAAGAGGCTGATCAGGGAATCAGGAGACACGAGCACTCCAGTCCTAGGCACGATGCCAAGAAGCAACTTCTCCAGCAAGCAACTTACCAGACCAGTTACAACTTCACTCCAGGAGGAATGAATCCACCTAGTCTGAAAGGGCAGCCACAGACCCCTCTTCACATTACCAGGAAACTTGTAAATCCTGGAGATGGTCCCTTCTCAGCAGACCAGAGCTCTCCCTGGCTGGGGAGCTGGGGGAGTGGGTAGGAGAAAGGAGGAGGGGCGTTGGGGTTACGCCCCCACCATGAGTAATGTTTTAAGACATTTGAGGATCACACTCCTTCAAATCCCCAAGTCCTGAGTTTCAGCTGCCTTAGCCCACAATCCCAATTCCAGTATAGCCAGGGGGAGGATAAAGTTTTTCGTAGATGCGAACGCACTATTCTACTTCCTCGGAAGGGAGGGGAGAGAGAATAGCCTCTCAGATGAAGGTCTGCTGAGAACTTGAGGTGGAAGGGGAAGGAACTAGATTTTCACCCGTCTCCCATGAGATGAGCCCATTACAGCCACTGAGGGTACAGGGTGGTGGCGATACAGCCCTGTGGGCTAGGGCCAGTGTCGCTCCACGTGTCCACACTGCGGAAAAGGCAGGAGCGCCTGGGCACCCCCACGGCTCCCTAGCTTTCGCTCTCCGCGGCTTTTCCTCCCCTTCTTGGACCCCAGGCTTTCTTCCACGTCGCCCTCTCGCCACGTGCCGTCCGTTGGGAATCTTCCTCCTGTTCATCCTCGGTCTCTTCCGCGCACCTTCTGCCCAGTCCCAGCTCCAAATCCGGGACATACCCTCTCCGCCCGGCGCAGCCCGCTGGGTCCCAGCCTCCGCCCCTATTCTGCTGTCTCCCGCCTCCGCCGCCTTCGGCTACTCAATGTCCAGTACCCAGCATCAGGCATTCTAGCTGGCCCACCTGGGACGGAGCTCCGCTGTGCGATCTTCCCTGGCTCGTTTCTCTCTGTCCCCAATGCAGCCCGCCCCCTAAGCTCTTGTTTGGCTGCACTCTTACCCTCTGGTACCGGCTCTGGGTCTGCCCGGAGCCCTGAAACCGCAACGGAGCGAGTCCGGACCTCCCCCCGGAGTGCTCCATTCTCAGCACCCGTCTCGGGCCCCCAGTAGCCCGGCCTTGATGTCCTCTCCCCGTCCGGCTCTGCTCCGTCCGCCTGTCTCTCCCGCGCGGGGTCCGCCCGCAGGTCCGCGCGGCTCTCTCCCGGTCCGCCCCCTCGCGCCCGCTCATTCCCCTCTAGCCCTTCCCGGGGTTCGGTCCGCCGCCGCCCAGGCCGCGGACGCCCTCTCTCACCCCAGCTCTGCTCGGACAGCAGCAGCGGCAGCAGCAGCGGTAGCAGGAGCCGGGGCCAGTGCGGCGCAGGCAGGCGGCGCTGGGACGCGGCGCGCGGCGCAGCCATGGGGCTCTCGGTCCGCTCGGCTCGGCTACTCGCGGCTCCCGGGCCTCTGGCGGCTCACAACGTCCCACGGGGCCGGCGTCGGGGCCGGGGCCGGGGCTCCGGCCGGGGCCGAGCCCGGGCTGCTGGGGGCTGAGGCCGCATGCCTCCTAGGAGCGCGGGACGCGCTGGGGGAGCGCCGCTTGCGCCATCTTGCACCCACCGGAGCGATCTGTCAGCCTTGCCGGGTAGCACGCTCAGCACTCGCTCGGCCCGCGCCCGCCCCGCCCTCCTCCCCTGCCCGCCACCCCCTCCCCTCCCTGTCCCCTCCCCCAGCCCCCTCTCCCCGGAGGCCCAGTCTGGGGAACAAAAGAGCCGGGGAGCGCTTTAAGCGGCCGGACATTCCCGGCTGCGCGGCGGACGCGCCCTCTGTGCTTTGAACTGTGGCTGGAGCGTCCGGCGCTGTCCAGGGCTGCAGCCGGGTATCCCCTCCCTGCCGGCCAGCCTGGAAAGTGTGGGACTGGGGAAGTGGAGACCCAGAGAACTGGGGAGTGGGTCCGGGCTGCGGAGAAACGCGCGAAGCTGAGGGATTTGCTTTAATTTTCTGCTGTGCCCCCCTCCGAGTCTATAATTTGAGATAATTCCTTAAAAACTGCCCAAAGTTGTCAAAGATTAAGCTTTCCGCGGGGTTTTGGTCCTTCCACGGAAACGATAGATCCCTTAGCTGCAAGACTGGCCTCTCTAGACTGAAGCGTTCTGATACTTAGGTAGATTGCCCGGGGAGAGCAGACCCAGCGGGACAAGAGAACGCTAAAGTATCCCGCCCGGGTTCTGCCTGCCATCTAGCCTAGCCAACCCCGGCAGCCACTCTCATCGAGCTCATATAAAAGATGAAGATAATCATATCTCTCCCGTTCACCCCCAGGGACCAGGTCCAGGCAAATGACCTGGTAACTGGAAAAAGCACACCGAAAGTTAAAATTCTGGGTAACATTTCTATGCTACACAAGGAAGACCTTCGATGTTACATTTCAGAGAACATGTAAGGAGACAACATAGGTCCCACAGTGAGAATGTTATGTAGGGTAGGCTTGTCTCTTAGCAAATGTACCCATGCCCGCCCTTAGAGATCTTGACTCTTGGCCTCTCACTATTAAGCAGTCTTCTGTTGAGCCCAGCATGATGGGTTAGTCCATCAAAATTATCAAGCAGCTACTAAATTCTAGGAGCTAAATTCTAGGATCTAGGGGCGGCAGTCTGCCTCACTCTATTACTTGCTCTTCTTGCACTGGACTGCTATGGCAGAGGGATAACTCTTTTGATACCAACTCTGCAACCTTGGAACCAGGAATTAACATCAGTTGAATAGGAAACTAATTTTTGGTGCAGATAAGTAAAGAACTGCGGGGGCTAGATGAGGTGGCTCAAGCTGTAATCCCAGCATTTTGGGAGGCAGAGGCAGGAGGCTCATTTGAGTGAAGGAGTTTGAGACTATCCTGGGCAACATAGTGAGAACCAAATCTCTACAAAAACTTAAAAAGTTAGCTGGGCGTGGTGGCACTCCTTCCACCAAAGACAAAGTGAGGACCTCCAGAAGTCAGACTGCCTGTAGGTGGACAAGTTTACTAATAATGAGGTTTGTACAGCCCAGGGACTCCTCACTCTTCCGTAGCAACTGGAATATGAGCCTGAGAAGCAGGACTTGACACATGTGAACAGTAGGAGGCAAGGGAGAAATTCAAGGTCAATATGCCAAAGTCTGGATTGGCTTTCACTGTGAGGAAGGGTGGGAGTAATGGGCTTCTACTGGCCATAAGAAAGGAGGGAAGGAGGGGCCCTCCCCAGGCTTAAAGTCCTGAAACTCCCTCCTGCAGAGCTTGAATTCTCAACAACCCCTTCTTGGCTTGTCCTGGACTCTGGAAAGGTCAAATTGGTGTCTCGAATTGCTGTCATTTTAAATTCATTTTGACAAGTGTTTAATTCTTCTTTATCACAACCTTTGGTCTGAGAGTGATATGCAAATAATGGCTATTCTGCTGAGTGCAAAATATGCAGTATCTCTCTGTCTGATCTGTCAATTAACCTGAGTCTGGCCCACCAGTCACTTTGGGGGTGGTCCTGAGCAAGGCAGTCGCTGGCTGTTGGTTCCCTCCAACAGAAAGGCACATTCTAGACTCTGTAAAGATCCTATCAGAGAGTAACTACTAATGATGATGCTGATATATGTGGGGCATGAGTGTGTAATCTTGTGTATTAAACTGTGTGCACATTTGAATTAATGGACACAAGAGTGTTTTGTGAAGGTGGGTATACACTCATGGTTCTTTGAACTTGTAGACACAGTGCTTGTATGTGTGTGAATGTGCAGCCATGAATAATTCCGGTGATCAGCGTTATACAGAATAGTTGTAGAGCACAAATCTCTGAATTTGTTCCCTCTTCCCTTTACCCAAGAAGGGTAAAGTGTACCCAAGAAGAAAAGTGTACACCCAGATGGATAGAGAGTCTAAGCAAGTACCATCAAAGAATGCATCTTAAGTCAGGTACAGTGGCTCACGCCCATAATCTTAACACTCTGGGAGGTCCAGACAGGTGGATTGCTTGAGCTCAGGGTTTGAATACCAGCCTAAGAAAAAGCAAGACCCCCATCTCTTAAAAAAAAAATAATAAAAGGCTCAGTGCCTGTAGCTCAGCAGCTAGGGCACCAGCCACATACACTGGAGTTGGCAGGTTCAAATCCAGCCCGGGTCTGCCAAATGACAATGACAACTACAACCCCAAAATAGCCGAGTGTTGTGGTGGGTGCCTGTAGTCCCAGCTACTTGGGAGGCTGAGGCAAGAGAATTGTTTAAGCCCAAAGTTTGAGGTTGCTGTGAGCTGTGACGCCACGGCATTCTACCCAGGGTGACAGCTTGAGTCTCTGTCTCGAAAAAAAAATAATAATAATAAAAAGAAGGTGTCTGTCCTAAGTTTAAGTGATGTCTTTTTCTAAGCACCTATTGAGGGAGGAAGATGGCTTAGTTCTTTCTCATGATCACCTGCTCTCTAACCTCAAAAACTACCATTTCCCGTCCTGGTAGGAAACGAACTTCCTAGGGCAGAAAGGCTGAGGAAATTCTAGTCATTGGCTCCAAAGAGAATTCCACACTTCTGGAAAATAGTTTATTAATTCATTATAGGGACAGATACATGATCAATGCCTTAGCTTAACACTAAAGAATATCATATTTATAAGGAAAAAATGCTGGAAAAATTAAATAGTACAGCATAAGCTAAATACAGACAAATAAGTGAGCAAGTATTGATTACACTTGTCATGCATCAAGAAAAGGAAGATTTTTTAAAGAGACTCAAAAAACTTAAGGCATCAATGGTAGGTGACAAAAGGATTAATACCCTGTAAAAGGCCAATAGACTCTTTTCTAATAAAAATACTGCTACAAAGACACAAACCTAACACTTCCAAATTACCCAGAGCCCAAATCATATATAATGCTAGTGAGTAATGGCCACTTTCTTATCAACTGTGAGTTATAGGCAGATACCAGATTTATTACTTATTTGCTTTTGAGAAACAATTTTCCACCCAACCTAATGGGTTATAAATTGTCTCATTTGCAGCTATTTAATTTAAACCAGAACCTCAGTGCCTGTTAAACAAGAACATGAAAAATGACTATGTGGTGTAATGCTAAGAGTCTACTGTTAAAACAGCCATTTAATACAGGGCAGCTTTTTCTTAAAAAAAAAAAAAAAAAAAATCAAACCAGCAAAATAAAATGAGGCCTTTGACCTTCAGAGCAATGATGAAACATACACAGTGGTGTGAGCCACAGCAACACTGAATGCTACAGAAATAGTACAGTGACAATTCTGTCTTTAACGAGATACAAAACCAACATTAATAATCTTTAGTGTTATCACAGGCTGGCTGAAGGAGGGGGAGGAGGTGGAAATGTAGGTGCGGATGTCAAACATGAGTGACACCCGAGTGTAATAAACACAGATGCTTTCAGGGTTTGAGGGAGCTGCAACTCAGCTGAGAGACATTTCACCATTTAAATGACAAAAATAAAAGGAACGATGGACTGGTTATTTCTAATCTGGCCCAGAAGCCAGAATTAACTCTGGATGTGCCGATGAGTTAAAAAGATGCAATTAGGGAGTAAAGACCCCTGCATTCTGTGCGCTATGAGAGGGCTAAGGTGAAAAATCAAATAAAGGACATTGCTTTCACTACACAGGAAAGAGAATCCAACCTGGAAAGTCAACAGAAAATGACTTCAGGATCCCATTTAAAAAAAAACAAAATGAGATAAACCAACCGCCCTTTTTATGTGCAAAGATCCCCGTCTTCTAGCAGCCCAGAAAATGGAATGCTTCACAACCCCATCCCAGATCAAGCTCAAGGCTCACAGGGTGGGGAAGCAGCTCCCCTAACTCCCACCTCCTTTCTCTCCCTTTACTTTCTGCTGGGAAGAAAGGTGTGCAATCATCTCCACCCAGCAAACCTGCCTCTCTACATAGAAGAGAGGGGCTCATTCTACTCTGAGACTCTGGGTCACAATCCCCTTCTTCATCTCAAAAATTACCCTGTGTGACTTGGATTCATCACCTCCAGAGAGAACACTCCTACCCTGATCCCAAGGAAACAGATACAGGGAAGCCAGAAGGTCTTCTCTAAACCTGCACTGGGGGTGGGCAGTCTGCCTGGGGAGGAGGCAAGTGGGGGCACTGAGAGAAAGGGGACAGCCAAAGCGAACAGTTGTGGACACATGAGTGCCACAGTGGCCTTGAAGCATGCATGAGGTAGTCACGTTGCTAGGGAAGGGTTGCAGAGATTGAACCCAGGCAGGAGAACCAGATGACAAAGTCTGGGAGAGGCACAGGAGATAGCAGTGAAGGGGAACCAGGAGAGAGGACAGAAAAGAATATCAGGGAGGAAGGAGGGTCCTGGAGCAAGCGACAACAAGTTGGCTGGGAGACAGGCCACCAGAGCAGTGGAGGGGAAGGACAGAAGGGAGACTGAACCTCCTAAATGACAAAATGAAAATGCAGAGTTGCTCTGAGGAGAGCCAGGCTCACTCTCAATTTGGACAATGGGGAGAAGGGAGGTGATGCAGCTAAAATGCTAGGCATCTTGAGCCTACTTGCACTCGACCCAGTCCAACAGGAACATGGGCTGGGGCTAATCTGGCAGACAGGCATTGGAGACACTCTCAGAGTGTGTAATAAAAGTGGGTGATAGAGGTGGGGGCCCACAGGGCTAGGGAATGACCACTCTGGGGCACTGTCCTGACCTGGAGGATCAATTAGGCCATAGTGACCACTGCCTGGGCCAGTGTTTCCCAGCTCACGAACCAGTATGCACATATGTGCTTCACATGTGGGTACGTCACATGTAGCTGTGTCTCATGTGTCTCTCCTACATCACATATGTGTTGCAAAGAGTATAGGGGGAGTGAATAATCCATCTCTTCCTCTCCCCTTGGCCAAAGCACCCTAGGAGGCTCCCAAGGGCTTGATGATGTATCTGCAGGGACACATGTGCACATGTATGACCACACATGTCATGTCCTGGGATCCACACCAGCCTATCCCAAACTGTACCCTCTATGGGAGCTAAGCAGAGGAGGAGGGCAGGCCTGGGCTGGCTCCTACAGGGTAGGGGGCTTTAGGCTGGCAGCTGTTTCCAGGGACCTCCTCCAGAGCCTCATGGGGCTGGCCTGGGTAGGAGCAGGAAGCACTGGCTGCCTCTGGCAGGCAGGTAAGTCTGTCTGGCCCAGTGGCTGCCTGTTTGCACCCTCCCAGCTCCCTGTCCAGCCACTCTGTCCCCTGCCCTGGATCCCCTACACCTGAGATGAGATCTGGAGCCTCCGAAGGCAGGGGATCCTCAGGTTCCAGGTCTTGGAGATGGAGGTCAGGGTTCCCTTTGGATGCACTAAAGTCAGAGTGGACAATGACTTCGGCCTCCACCTGGTTCCTGCAGGCTGGGGGTGACTTCTTCCTCCCATTACCCTGCCCAGGGCAGAGAACACAAAGATGAGGTGACCATTACTGAGAGTGAGTATAAGAAGAATGACCAACATATGTGGGATGGAGAGAAGCCAACCTTCCATCAGAGTACATACCGAACGGAATTGGTAAAGGAGACATGGGCACTATCCTACCAGAGATGATGTTCAGACCCATGTGAAGGCAGGAATAAATAGAATACAACCCATTTTCCCCTTGCCCAGGAGTTGCAGAAGTGCCAGACTCAATCAGGGGCTCCATGGGCTGAATGTCCTCAGGCCAGCCCCAGATCCACAGTAATTCTGGCGTGGGTCACTTAGGTCTTGGTAGGGAAGGGACTGCCAGGTGAAACGGGGGTCCCACAAACTGCATTGCCTTTCACCTACTCAACCTTTGGAGGCTCCAGAGGTCACCTTGTTAGATTTCTAACCCCTGGGAAATTACCACCCAGGGATCTCCAGAGAATTCACTACTTTCTCTTCACAAGTGTGGGGACCCCTTCCCTCCTGTCCCGCCGCTTCCTCCTAGGATACTGACCTTTATGGCGTCATACACTAGGGCCTGCAGCAACAGCGTCTGCCCAGTTCCAGCAGGCGGCAACAGGGCCCGGGTCAGAGCGGGCCTGGGACCTACCTGGGGCAGCTCACAGCCTGCCCAGGTGCCTGCCCAGCTCGGCCCAAGCGGCTGACCCCAGGAGATCTGCACAGGGGAAAGAAGGGGACACTGAGGAGCACAGCCAGAATTGACTGTAAGAGGGAGGCATAGGGAAGGAAGTGGAGAGGGCCACCAGGAAGCACGGCCCAGACTTGGCCCCTGGCTTTCTCCTTTCTAACAGGTTCCCTGCAAAACCACTTCCCTAAGGCTCAGGGGAGAAACCCAGAAAGAGCTGAGAGTCATGGGTGGTGCCTGTGTCTCAAAAGGGTAGGACACCGGCCCCATGCGCTGGAGGTACTGTGTTCAAACCCAGCCCAGGCCAAAAAAGAGCTGAGAGTCAGCAGGGGAGTGGGAGGATGCAGCCCTCCTGCAGACAAGCCTGGTGCCAGATGCTCTGCAAGACCTGAGGCTTCTGGGCCAGGTGGGCTCTCCTTCTCCACAGAGGCAGGGAGAGGGTGAGGCAAGGGCTGGTCAGAGTCCGACGGGATGTACCATAACTGATAACACAGAAGGGACCTGTGCTGCAGGGCTCCCCCCTTATCCCAGCCACAGCCGAGTGGACCAACCTTTTTCCCCATACTGGGGAGGCCTGGGTCTGAAATCCAGGGCTCCTGGGATAAGGAGGGATCTGGGTGTTCTGGCTACCCCGAGTCACCTGCAGATACCTACCGGGGGCCCTCCCTTCCATAAGAACCAGGCTGATCTATTCTGCCAGGAGACAGAAGCCCACATGCTTCCCTGCCCTGCCAACCCTTTCATGGAGGAGGCAGAAGGGTGCCTTCTCTTCACAGCTGGCTCAAAAAGGGTTGTGGGCCTGGAAGCACTTGTGGTTACACACTGTGCTCTGGCGCCCCCCAGTGTCCTTCGGAGGGATGCGCCACAGAGTGGGGCTCTAACCTACCTTCCTTTTAGAGTGACCTCTGCCATCGCAAACACTGCCACCAATAAGGCTGTGAACTTCAGCCCTGTCCTCCATGTCTGAGGGTGGAGGGGACCAGTCCTGGGGGCGAGGATGCACAAGGGACTCCAGTTCATGGGCAGCTGGGGGGCTGGGAGGGCCAAGCCGGGCTCTGGAGTACAGAGTGGGATTTCCAGTGGTAGCTGTAGAGGACAGGCCTGGGAGGGCTTCTCTACACGGGAAAATGGAAAACAAGGCAAAGGGGTCAACGAGTGGGGGTGGAGACAGGACTAGGACCTAGTGTCTCTGGGCACATTCCTGCCCACCTCAGGGACTTGGTTTCCCTATCTGTAAAATGAGGAGGAAATGGTGCTATTGTTCAAAACAGCCTGCACTAGAAATGTAGCCCCTCTTCCCTTGGCTCCAGGCATCTGAAGATTTCGGGCCCCTCTTTCCAAGACATTGGCAGCTACAGAGGAAGTGAGATAAGGCAGCTCTGCCTGGCCTTGCTGAGGGGCTAGGCTGGGGCTCCCCTAAATCCACTCCTGATTCTCAGGAGGATATCACCTGACTCCGTTGTCTTAGCAAGTCATGGCTGCCTTCCCTGTTCACCCATTCTGTAGCCCTTCCTGGAAATTTCCCCTCTCTAAGGCCAGACTGGCTCCCCTGCCCACCTGTGGGGGCTGCGGCGCAGACCAGCACACATGCAGGCCAAGAGGCAGAGGAGACCCAGGCAGACACCCACGATGATGCCTGTGACTGAGTGCATGTCCAAGGAGTCTGAGGAAGAGAGGGGACAGAGCAGGTCAGGGACAGAGAAAGGACACAGGTGCCCTGTTCTAGATCAGCTTCTTTAGGTGCCCACTGGCCTGAGTCTCATCTTTAGATGTCTATAATCTTCTGGTACAAAGAGAGGTGGGCCCTGTGGCCTCACAGGGACTACCACTACCTCTCCCTCTAACTGTTCTCCCTGCAACACATCTAGAAGTCATGGTGTCTCCTCATCAAACTGGCCTTTCTGTGAAACACCCTTCTTATATGCTTGCCATGGCTGGTTTCAGGGTGTGTAACACGTGCAGCTGCATGGGCCCATGCTGGAAGGGCTCTGTGCTGGGACTAATGCTCTGCTGTCACCATCTTGGGCTTTCATGATCCTCCTGCCTCAGCCTCCCAAGTATCTAGGATGGTAGGTGTGCAACACCACAACTGCACCCAGTTAATTTTTCCTTTTCTTTTTTCTTTCTTTACTTTTTTTTTTTTTTTGTTGTTGTTGTTGAATCTCACTCTGTTGCCTAGGCTAGAGTGCCATGGCATCAGCCTAGCTCACAGCAACCTCAAATTCCTGGATTCAAACAATCCTCCTGCCTCAGCTTTCCAAGTAGCTGAGACTACAGGTGCCTACCATAACCCCCAGCTAATTTTTCGATTTTTAGTAGAGATGGGGTCTCATTCTTGCTCAGGTTGGTCTCCATCTCCAACTCAGCCCAACTAAGCTCAAGGAATCCTTCCACTTTAGCCTCCTAGAGTCCTAGGATTATACCACACCCTGCGCCAGCTAATTTTACTTACTTTTTGGCAGAGACAGAGTCTTACTATATCACCTGGGCTGTTCTTGAACTGGGCTCAAGGGATCCTCCTATCAGCCTCCCAAATTGGTAAGATTATATGTGTGCGTTCTTACCCATTTTTTAAATAAAGAGCCTAGCATTTTCATTTTGCACTGGACTCTGCAAATTATATAGCTCAGGCTGCTGCCCATCTCTACCCCATAAACCTCATCACCTCACCAAGCCACTCCTCCCACCAAAGGAATCTCCCAAAGAGACTGATCTCTAAACCAAGCCAGTCTACCATGAATCTGTCCTCTCAGCCAAGTCACTACTGAACCACACCTATTTTGCGTTCAAATTTACCCTAACCTCACCAAACCAGGAGGGCAGTTATGTAAAACATAGTGTTAGAAGCAGGCAGAGGCTTAGAAGTAAAGTCCAGGGGCCTCTAGGAACCCAGGACTGCCCCAGGTGGACCTCACTGCTTCCTCCCCATTCTCATACCTGAGAGCTTCTCCTGAAGAGTGATCACATCCTGCAAGTGAGAGAAGGGTCCAGGCCCTACCTCTGTGCGTGCCCCCATCTTGAAGAAGTACCTTGTGTCACTCTCCAGGCCATGAACCTCAGCACTGAAGATGTTTCCTGGTGGAGAGGGAAGCAGGGACAGCAGGGATGGTGGATAGGGAGGGGAGGTGCTGCAGGGATAGGTAGGATGGCAGAACTGGGGGAGTCTGCTCCTCTCACTCAGGCAGTGGCTTCTGCCTGTTCCTCCCAGAAGCCCCTGGAACAAACCTCAGTACCACTCTTTTTTTTTTTTTTTTTTTTGGCAGTTTTTTTTTCGGCTGGGGCTGGGTTTAAACTCGCCACCTCCAGCGTATGGAGCTGGCACCCTACTCCTTTGAGCAACAGGCGCCACCCCTCAGTACCACTTTTAATGCCAACCCAGCCACTGGAGAGGCTAGAGTTGGGAAAGGCTGGAAAGCGTTTGCTCAGATGCCCTGGGGCAAGAGCCCTCACCCTCTGTAGTGAGCAGGGTCCACTGATGCTCCGGCTGGGTGTGGTTGTTGCTGTAGAGGATCAGATACTCCACTATCTCGCCGTTGGGCTCTGTGGGAGGGCACCAGTGCAGCCGAACAGTGGATGGTGTCAAGGGGCTCAGGCGCAGGTCAGATGGGGGTGTTGAAGGTCCTGGGGTGCAAGGGAGGAGATGAAGAGGCACAAGGTCACTGAGACCCTCAGTTCTGAGGGCAGCTGGGACACAGGGTAAGGGTATGGCCTCCCTTTTTCTTCCTTCCCTGGAACAAACCAGAAAGTAAAAAATGAGGTCTGGTCTCTAGTTGGGGAATTTCTGGAAAACAGTGGGGAGGGGGTCACCACCATTCCTTCCCTCCCAGAAACCTGTACTCAGTTCTGCCCTACTCTTGGGGCTCTGAAGGATGTTTCAGAAAAGAGAGCAGCTGGAGTATGAAAGAGTCAGATGAAAGATAGGTGGAAGGCGAGGGTGACGGGGCCACTCACGGTCAGGCAGGGTGGAGCGCTCCACCACAGAGCCAAAAGGCCCATCCACATCCACGCCGTGGGACTGCACAGCAAACTCGTATTTGGTGAATGGCTTCAGCCCGCCAATGAGGATGTCTTCTCCTGAACTACTGAGGCAAGAAACATAACTAGTGCTCTCATGCACACTCTCCTAGCAGGGCAGACTCCTCTAAATCTACCCCCCAGCCCTCAGCCCCAGCCCCTATCCTGGAAAGGGAAGCAACTCCCTGGCATGGGAGTCATTAACATCACCCAGGGGAACCTACAGAGAGATGTAGACGTATGTTGCTCTATGTCCAATCTCCAAGTCGGGCCCTCTCCTCTAGGAAGCCTCCCTGGATTAATCCAAGTTATTCTCCACCCAAGGAACCATCTCTGATGCATCTTTTCTTGGGCTTAATTTTGCCTTAGCAGCAGTTGTATACATCAGTTCCCTTTAATGCGATGTTTCCTCTGCCGAATCAGCAGCTCCTCTGGCTCAGTCTCCCACTGTCTGGGGACAGTGGCAGAGCTCTCTTTCCCTATCAGATCTGGAGCCCTCTGAGGTTGGAGAAATAGGTCTGTCCTGCGTGTCATTCCCCAAAGGCTTAGCACAGGGCTGTGTTGTGAGGGGATGGGCTCTGCTTTTTTACCTGCTACCATCAGGGAAGGAGGTGGACCCTATGCAGACCCTCAGTGTGCCCCCAGTGTAATAGGTGAGCCATGAAATGTTCCCGAATCCAGGGTCACTCTCATCAGCACCTGCTCTTCCTCCCTTCTTTACACCTTTATTTTATCTTTTATTTTTTGCAGTTTTGGGCCAGGGCCGGGTTTGAACCCGCCACCTCTGGTATATGAGGCCGGCGCCCTACTCCTTGAGCCACAGGCACCACTCTCTTTACAGCTTTAGTCCTCTTCCCCACCTGGTGTAGTAGGTGACCAGGGAGGCATTCCTGAGCCCCCAGGGACTGAAGCGCACTGTGTAGTTGACAATCTTGACTGTGGTGAAGTCCGGCTTTTTCCACCGAAGCCAGATGGACGTGGAGCTGTTTGATTCTGCATGGACGTGGGCTGGGGGCAAGGGTGGCCCCCTCTGGATTGGCAGGTCTGGAAGGTGAAAATTAGAGTGTGGGAAAGGGAGAGAGGACACTCATCCCTAGATACGGATAGCAGTTTACAGTTTCCAAGGTTCTTTCTCTGACCATCTCTTTTGATCCTGTGAGTTGAGTGGCATCATTCCCACTTCACAGATAGGGAAACCGAACCTCCAAGAATTTAAGTGGTTTTTGCCAAGGTCATACATATAGCAAACTTTGGCACTCTAGTATATAAGAATGTAACAGACAGGGAAATAGCAAGTTGCAGTAATTAAGAA
This sequence comes from Otolemur garnettii, assembly GCF_000181295.1. Lineage (NCBI taxonomy): Eukaryota > Metazoa > Chordata > Mammalia > Primates > Galagidae > Otolemur > Otolemur garnettii. Next base: position 17,786,741 of record NW_003852406.1, read on the forward strand.
CACAGACTCTGGACTCTGGAACCAGACTGCTTTGGTTCAAATTCTAGCTCTGCCACCTACTAGCTGTGTGACCCTGGAGAGGTTTCTTAACCCCTCTGTACCTGCATTCCCTATTCTGTAAGTGGACATGATGATAGTACCTACCTCATGGGGTTATGAGGATTAAGTTTGTTAATATTTGTAAAGTGCACAGGAAAGTGTCTGGAATATAGTGAATAGTATATGATGATGTGTGGCCACACAGAGATATTCTCCCTATCTAGAGTTGAGGGATAACCTGATAGTGTGAGATAGAGAGGTGTTTTAAAAATTGGGTTTTTGGGGGGTTTTTTTGCAGGGGCTGGGTTTGAACCTGCCACCTCTGGCATATGGGGCCAGCGCCCTACTCCTTTGAGCCACAGGCGCCGCCTTTAAAAATTGTTTTAAAGGCCAGATGCAGTGGCTCACACCTGTAATCCTAGCATTCTGAGAGGCCAAAGCAGGTGGATCACTTGAACTCAGAAGTTTAAAACCAGCCTGAACAAGAGTGAGCTCCTGTCTCTACTAAAAACAGAAAAACTGGCTGGACACAGTGGCTCACGCCTATAATCCCAGCACTTGGGAGGCCAAGGCAGGTGGACTGCCTGAGCTCACAGGTTAGAGACCAGCCCAAGCCAGAGCAAGACCTCATCTATAAAAATAGCCGGGCATTGTGGTGGGCACCTGTAGTCCCAGCTGCTTGGGAGGCTGAGGAAAGAGAATCACTTAAGCCCAGGAGTTTGAGGTTACTGTGAGCTGTGATGCCACTGCACTCTACCAAGGGTGAGTTAGACTCTGTCTTGAAAAAAATTAAAATGATAAATAAATAAATAGAAATAGAAAAACTAGCCAGGTGTAGTGGTGCATGCCTATAGTCCCAGTTACCCGAGAGTCTGAGGCAAGACTTGGATTGCTCAAGCCCAGGAGTTTGAGGTTGCTGTGAGCTATGATGCCATAGCACTCCACCCAGGGTAAAAGAGTGAGATTCTGTCTCAAAAAAAAAAAAAAAGAGAGAGAAAAGGAAAGAAAAATTGTTTCAAGGCCAAACTTTGGGGTTAGGAGTTATAATTAGCCATCAGGTTTCTCTCTGTTCAGATTTTCTCAATTAGCACTGTTCATGAATGATGCAAATAGGTGTTGGGCCTAAAAGTGTACAAACTAGAGCTTCTCTCTAGGATACAGCTGTCTGGAGCTAGAGCAGACTCCTGACCCTAGGAGAATAGGTTTGGGGGTAAGGGAGGCTACTAGGCTTCCTGCACACCTGCCCAGGGAAAAGGGAAAGGAAGCAGCTCATAGAGCCTAACTGAGCCCTCCACCTTCTTCCCCAGTCACCCTCACCTGGCATGGGAGCCTTCTCTGTCTTGCCCTTCCACACTGCTGCGTAGCCATCCTCATGTTTGTTGAATGCTACAAGCTTCACCTCGTACAGCCGGCCAGGGACTGGGGAAGGTTACAAGGCTCAATGGCTAGAGGGCCCTCTGGGGTCACTCTCCCATCACAAAGAGCATTCCATCTCTCACTCCTGGGCACAGCTTGCCTGGTGCCCACTGAAGCTATGTCCGTCCTTCTCCCTTCCCCAGCCCTCCTCACCTAGCTGGGTCAGCTCATACTGCTTCACTTTCTTCTTGAGCCGGATGGGGCCCACGTCCCAAGCCTGGTCTCCACGGCCCCCTGGGGGGCGATCACCGTTGGCCTCCTCCTCAGCCCCCACCTCCCGCCAGTATAGTTTGTAGCCAGAGATCTGGGTAGGGTGAGGAGGTGGTTGCCATGACACGACCAGGGACTCCATCCTTGCCTGCACCTTCAGCTCTGTGGGGGCAAAAGGGACTGGGGGCAGAGGAGCAGGATGGGTAAAGGAGGAAGAGAATGGGGAATGAGGAGAAGGAGGCCAGGGAGGGAGGGAGAGGCACAGGGAAGACACAGGAAGATGGCATTCAGTAAGGGCCTTGCCAGCATTCTCTCAATGCATCACCACTCAGCCATCACCACCTTAAGCACTGGGCTTGGGCTTCGAACTCACTAATCTGTAATCACAGACTATGGAGACTATAGAGGCATCTCCTGGGCATTTGCAAAAGGGTCAGCAAAGGAGCACCTCTGGGCTGGGCTGACAGTACCTGGCACAGAATTGGCCTCTATAAATATCCTGAAGGAACAAAAGCAGATAGGAGGCTGCTGAGGGCTTACTGTGCATCTGATACTGTTGCAAGCACTTTGCACTTATAACTTTATTCTCACAACCCTCTAAAATGGTAAAAATATGCATTGCTACTATTATCATTTTACAAAGAAAACTGAGGCTCAGAGAAGTAATTTGCCCATTGTCACACAAATAGTATGTGTGCCAGGTTTCACTGAATGTATCACTCTGATGGTTTACTTTTGAGTCTCTCAACAAAAGCAACAATCATCATCATTGAAACAGCCATTATTGCTGGGCTCCCTGGCTCATGCCTGTAATCCTAGCACTCTGGGAGGCCGAGGCAGGTAGATCCTTGAGCTCAGTAGTTCAAGACCAGCCTAAGCAAGAGCAAGACCCTGTCTCTCCTAAGAAAAAAAAAGAAAGAGAGAGAGAGGGTGAGAGAGAGAGAGAGAGAAAGAGAAACTAGCCTGGCATTGTGGTGGGTGCTTGTAGTCTCAGCTACCGAGGAGGCAGAGGCAAGAGGATTGCCTAAGCCCAAGTGTTTGGGGTTGCTGTGAGCTGTGACAGCACAGCACTCTACCCAGAGTGACACAATGAGACTCTGTCTCTCCAAAAAAAAAAAAAAAAGAAAGAAGAAGAAGAAAAAGAAAAGGAGAAAAATAGGTACTATTTTAAAAGTTCTTACAATGTACTAAGCACTTTATTTACAATACACTGTAATCCTTACACGGCCCCTCTGTAGTTAATGAAGCCTCAGATTTGTGAATGGTTTGTCCAAGGTCACAGAGCAAATAAAATGGACACTAGAGTCCACCCAGCCCCTCACCTCTACTCCTGGGCCTCCCTTACCTATCAAGCTGGGGAGCCATAGGACGGGTTGGTAGGGCACTGGGTTCCCAGGGCACATATACCCCACACAGTCGCATACATATTGCCCTGCCTGTCTCCTCTGACCCCGTACCGTGGCTCTGATTGTGCACACTGGGTGTCCTGTGCTGCATCCACTGGGAGGGGGCCCCGAAGCCTGCCCCTGTGCCAGCCGAAATCCGCACTCGATACACTTTGTTTGGCTGAAGCAAGTTCAGCGTAAGCTGTGTCTCATTCCCTGGCACCTCGGTGGAGAAAATCTGATCTGCAGGAACAGCAAATATGGGCTGCTGGGTGATCACCTGAGAATCACAGATCCTAAAAGCCCCTACATCAACTCTTCCACTTCAGATCCTGGCTCCTCAGTGTCCATTGGAGGCTGAGGCCCTCAGTGCCTGGGTAGACTCCATGGCTCCAGGGTCAATGCCTGAGTCTCCAACCCTGGCTGATGCAGGGCATTGGCCTAGGCTCAGTGCAGGAAGAATTCTGGCAGGTGCTGACCCCCTCCCCACCAACTGTCAATGACCAAAGAGGCTAGCCATGAAGGCCAACAAGCACTTTCTGTCTTCCAGAGCCCTGATGACCACCCCACACCTACTTTCTCACATTTCTGTTCCTTGTCACCCTCACCCCAGCCCCCAACCACTCTCCTGTCCCTAACTCTTTATTCCTTTTGTGACCCCGCCCCAGGATTACCTACTTCTGCCCTAACAGACCCTCCCCAATGCCCTCTGTTCCCCATCCCCATAAGCATATCTTCTGCCTCCCCTTCCTTCATCTGCTTTGTGAGCTGGAAGGGACTCCAGAGTTACCTAGGCTACCTGCCTTGTTTCTCAGAAAAGGAAAAAAAAAATTTTTTTTTGAGACAGAGCCTCAAGCTGTCCCCCTGGGTAGAGTGCTGTGGCATCACAGCTCACAGCAACCTCCAACTCCTGGGCTCAAGCGAATCTCC
>NW_003852406.1:17790852-17807279 GCF_000181295.1 Otolemur garnettii
TTAGGTGTATGTGGCTGGCGCCTTAGCCACTTGAGCCACAGGCACTGAGCCCCAGAAAAGGAAATTGAGGCAGGGATTCAATAGAGGAGGTGGGGGCAGGAGCCAGGCCTCTCTCTACCTCTCACCAGCCCTCTGTCTTTCCTTGTCACTCCTGCTCACTCAGCCCCCAGCCTGTCCTTCTCACTCCTCACCCCACCACTCAACTTCATTTCCTGACACCCCACTCCACTCAGGTCTCAGTGGCTTTGACCAAGCCTTCACACTGACCATTCCCAACCATGCCTGCATCCTGCCCCCACTCACCTTCCTTTCCCAAACTGTACTCTATCTTGTACTTCACCACCTGCCCATTGCTCAGGCTGGGGGGCAGGGGCAGCCACGCCACCCTGATGTCCAAGGGGTTGGGGCTGGACAGGGAGAGCTGGGGCGCTGCACTGGGGACTGAGACAGAAGAACATCAGCATGAGTTCTGCTCCACCGACGTGGAAGGTGAGGCTCAGGAGCGGTCAAAGACTTGCCCAGGTCACAGAGCAAGTCAGAAGTAGGTCAGAACGAGGATCTGAGGGAGGAAAGGGAGCCTCTCAGGGGAGCCCCAAGATGGAGGATGAGGGGACATCCTTCCCACCCTGAAGCTAGAAAACGTTTGGGGGCCACAATCTTCCACATTCAGTGAGTTAGGGTGACTGGCCCCTATCCCAATGGATAATACATGGGTACCAAGGAGAACCACATGATATGGGGAATCACAAGACCTAGGCTCAAATCCCAGCTGTACTACTGACCTTGGGTAAGTCACTCTCATTTTCTGGGCCTCAGTTTCCCCAACTTTAAACTGGGGGAAGAACCCCTGTTCATGCTTTTACAGGGCACAAAGATGACATGAAGCAGTAAGACTGCCTTTATATTAGCAAATAATTCCCTATCATCCCCAGGGAATTCTCTGGGCCCCAAGCTGCCCACTGCAGGTTCTGAGACCCTACCATCATCCAGCGTGTGGACCAGTGCTGGGGTAGAGGTGCGGCTGGCCCCCAGCTGGGAGTAGGCCACCACGTAGAACTCATAATCTGTGTTGGGTTCCAGGTCCCGAACCTGTAGCTCGGTGGTGTCATTATTCACTGCAAACTGGTATTCCACATTGTCCATGCCTGAAGTAGTGACATAGGGGACAAGGAGACTGTCATAGGGCCAAAGCCAGCACTGGCTGGTTAGTCTGTCTAAGAATCTCATACTGATCCAGTCTCTGAAATAGTCCATTTAAAGCTAAACCATCCCTGATAATCTGAGCTGCACAGTATAAATTCCCTCAGCCTCTCATCTCACTGTATTAATTCCTCCACTGGTTAGGAGATTCTTTCCAACGTCTAATTGAAATGACTCCTGCTGCGGTTAGTTAACTCCGGTTGGCAGGTGGTTCCAAGACCACCAACGCATTTTCCAGGCAAGAAGCATCCTTCCCCTTCTCTCCAATAATGTGTTCCTGCGGGCTCCTACCCATTTCATCCCCCAGTAGTAGCCTTCAGGCAACCCTTCTGTCGCCCAGCCTGTCCTCCTCCCCACTGTGCCCTGCGCGGACCTACGGTGGGGCATCTCAGGTTCAGGGCGGATGTACCTCGTGCCTTCTGATAGTGGAGGGAGAAGCCGATGATCTGCTCACTGTGCAGCTCGGGCCGCTGCCAGGCCACCAACACAGAGGAGCTGCTCAGTGGCCTGGCTGTGACCCGCGTGGGGGCGCTGGGCAGCCCCTCCCGCACCACTACGGCCAGCGGCGCGGTGGCACACGCTGTTCCCGCGCTGTTCTCAGCCACGCACTGGTAGTAGCCGGCGTCCTGCAGGCCGATCTGTGTGATGACCAGGCTGCCACCACCACCCTGGACCTTGACGCGCCCGTTGGGCCGCAGAGGCGCCCCGTCGTGCAGCCAGCGCAGCGCCGGCCGCGGCTCCCCAGACGCGCGGCATACGAACCGCGCGGTGCTTGCACGCGTCCGCGACAGCGCCTCTGGCGCCTGCAAGATGGCAGGAGCCGCTAGGGGCGGGAGGGACGACGCTGACCGCGTACTCCAGCCACTAGCGGCTCCGCCCTTTCCCCCATTTACCCATCTCCTTCTCCCCTACCTTCCAATGTCTCCACACCTATCCGGCTTAACCCTCTCCATTATCCCATGCCTGAGCAACTTGGTCCCCCAGTTTTCTTGGAACCACCCAGATCACTCCACTATCTCCCCCAGAACCTCAGTCCTACCTCTCCTCTCAGTTAACTAGGTCCCACCCCTCAATCACCCAAGCCCGGCACATATCAGTCCTTTCTTCCTATCTCTAACTCAACTGCCCCTACTCCATCCTCCAATTACTTCGCCCCAGCCTCCAGCCCCATCCCCCGCCTTCCTACCACTCCTCCCAGGAACTCCTCCCTAGCCCTCCCCCTTGTCATCCTCCAGCATCACGCCTCAGCCCCTCTAACACACCCACTTGCCCACCTCCCGCTACCTGGCTCTCCTCCCAGCCCCAGCTGACCCGCTCGGATCCAGTCTGCCCCACACCTGCTCCCTGCAGCCTTCACCCCGCCTCACCCAGCACACGGAGCTCGGCCGCCGCGGTGGCGAAGTCGCGCGTGCGAGGCTTGTTGGCACGGCAGACGTAGACGCCGGAGTGCCGGGGCTGCGCGCTGGCGATCAGTAGGTTGGTACGGCCCAGCATGATGACATCCGTGGAGATGGGCTTCCCGTCTAGGGAGGAGAGCGAGATGTGCTGGAGGGGACGCTAGGAACTGGGCCTCCATCCACTCTCCGAATTTCGGAACCCTCTATACCGAGTAAAGTGGACACAGCAGTCCCTTGTTGGAATCCTCCTCTTGCTAGCAGGGTGACTCCCCAAGCCCTACCCTCTTGTTTGTGGGGAGGAGGTCCCTATTGAAAGGGCTTCTGCGAAGTGGAAAGAATAGGGTCTGTGAGAAGCCCTAGCACAGGGCAGGCACGGCACAGGTGCTCAGCACACTAGTCAGTTATTACTCTTAGCATTATTATTAAATTCATTTCTCTCAAGAAAGACACACCCTGGGCGGTGCCTGTGGCTCAGTGAGTAGGGCGCCAGCCCCATATACCGAGGGTGGTGGGTTCAAACCCGGTCCCCGCCCAACTGCAACAAAGAAATAGCTGGGCGTTGTAGCGGGCGCCTATAGTCCCAGCTACTCGGGTGGCTGAGGCAAGAGAATCGCCTTAAGCCCAAGAGCTGGAGGTTGCTGTGAGCTGTGATGCCACAGCGCTCTACCGAGGGCAACAAAATGAAACTCTGTCTCTAAAAAACAAACAAACAAACAAACAAAAACACGCACACACGTTTCACCTATGTTCTCAGCCCAGTACTATAATGAGGATAGGGCTGGTAAGGTCTGACCAAAAAGAAGGTTTAAATATATATAGCGACTTTATTGATGTGAAATGAAAACCATTGTAAAAACCTTTGCCTATAGAGATGAACAGAAAATTCAAAGAAGAAATGCAGATGGCTTAGAGACACACACACACACACACAAATGCTCCAACTTTATGTAATCAAAGAAATGCACAGCAAAACACAGATGTTAATTTTCACTCAGAAAATGTGGAATATTTTAAAAAACAGTAAATTGTAATGCTGGAGAAAGGGCCATGAGGGAGCTCTATTTAGACCTTGAAGTCAGGGATTCCAGTTAAGGGACTCTGTCCTGGAGATGTGATCAGAATTATGGGCTAGTATTTGTGAACAGGGCAGACGGCTGCAGTATAAACTGTAAAAGCGGACAACTGGAAAGGACTTTACTGGTGAATTACATTTTAGTACATTATTAGTTATTAAAACCCTTTAGAAAAAGTTTTTAAGATGTAAAAATGTTTATGACATACTGTTGAATGAAAATAGGACATGGAACTACAAATACAGCATGCTTTCTGTATTGTGGGGAAAAATGTATATATGCATAGAAAAATTCCTGAAAGATAATATACTCGCATGTTTTCCTTTTTTTTCTTTATTGAGATAGAGTCTCACTATGTCGCCCTTGGTTGAGTGCTGTGGTGTCACAGCTCACATTAACTTCAAACTCTTGGGCTTAAACAATTCTCTCTCTCGCTCTTTTTTTTTTAGACAAGAGTCTCAAGCTGTTGCCCTGGGTAGAGTACCATGGCATCACAGCTCACAGCAACCTCAAACTCTTGGGGTTAAGCAATTCTCTTGTCTCAGCCTCCCAAGTAGCTGGGACTATAGGTGCCTGCCACAATGCCCGACTATTTTTTTTTTTTTGCAGTTTTTTTTTTTGGCCAGGGCTGGGTTGGAACCCACCACCTCCAGCATATGGGGCCGGTGCCCTACTCCTTTGAGCCACAAGCGCCGCCCCCAACTTTTTTTTTTTTTTTTTTTTTTTGCAGTTTTTGGCCAGGGCTGGGTTTGAACCCGCCACCCTCAGTGTATGCGGCTGGCACTGTAACCACTACGCTATGGGCGCCGAGCCAATATACTCATACGTTAACAGTTTTTATCTCTGAGTGATAGCATGTTTTCTACTTCTGTTTTTTTCCTGGCTTTCTAGAATGAAAATGTACTACATTTGCAGTCAGAAAACAAAACAAAACCCAGAAAATCCATGCCCTTTCCCTGTCTTAGTGGAGTAAATTCCCAGAAAGACAGCAGTGCCTGGCTTTAGGCATGAAGTTCTTACCCAGCCCTCTCTTTCTAGGTGTCAGGATCCTCTGAGACCACAATACTCAAGTCCTTATACAGGAGACCTTGTCAGTATGTAGAGGCTTAGGGCAGGAGCCCATACTCTGCATTTCTAACTAGCTAGGGAGTAGATCCAAAGTCCGCCTTGCAAGGTCATTAACAATGACCTAGGGCACTTGTTAAGCATTAAGATTCCTAGATCCTGACTCTCCAGGAGTGTAGGGAGGGAGTCTGCAGTTTTAACAATCTTTCTGAGTGATCCTGATACACAGCTAGGAATTGAGAAATATTGGTATGAGAACTTCTGGACGATATCACAAGCTTATCCTGATAGTATGAGGGTTCTGTGGGCTCCAGGATCCCCTAACTAGTCAAGTGTCATAAGTCTAATAAGGAGGTCTAGGTCAGAGAGGTGGGAAGACACCTGCACTGTTCTATTTCATCGGATCTGTCGTGGGTACATAATTGTTCAATTTGTTATTTTTCTTGAAACTCTACGTGTGTATATTCATTATATACCCTTTTGGATGTGAGATATAAATAAAAAGGAGGAGGCGTAGAGCAATAGAATGTATCAGGGGAGGAGGGGTAAAGAGAATTGGATGTAAGACTTACTTGTGCCATCAATTTGAGACAAGTCACTTCCTATCAATAAATAAAGACAAAAATAACACTTGCTTTCTTTCTCGGGAAACGGTGTACCAGAAAAAGAACAGGTTCTATAGCTTGGGTCCCAGCTCTCTACCTGCCTGAGCCTCAGATTCCTCATCTGCCCACAGTGGAAAGAGTAGTTGTGGCCCCTCCTCTCCTCAAAGGGCTCTTGGAGGCTCTGACAGGAAAAGGGGTGTGAAGCGCTCAGGAGACTGCAGCGTTGACATTTGGCCCAGCACTCTCATTATCCTGATAGCATCTCCAGTAACTCAGTCCCCCTTAGCAGTTCTCACCTTACAGGCTGATACTGTCAAACCTCTTTTCATGGGTGTGTGTTTTCTTTCCCTCACCCCGATTATGAGTTCAGAGGGCTGGGTCCTTGCCTCTCTCTGCTGTGTTGTTTTGTTTATTTTTTTCTTTTCCCCTCTTGTATTTGTTTGTTTTTTAGAGACAGGGTCTAGCTCTGTTGCCCAGGCTGGAGTGTAGTGGCTGATCATAGCTTACTGTGACACTGAATTCCTGGGCACAAGGGAATCCCCTGCCTTAGCCTCCCAAGTAGCTGGGACTATAGGCACAAGCAAACATGCCCAGCAAATTTTCTTTTTTTGTAGAAATGGGGTCTCACTATGTTGCCCAGGCTGCTCTTGAATTCCTGGGCTCAAATGATCCTCCTACCTCAGCCTCCCTAATAATTAAGATTATAGGTGTCAGCCACCCCATGCAGCTCATCAGTGTATTTTTGTTTGCTGTCTCCAGCAGGCAGCAGCACACTGGGGTGGGCCAAGAGATGGCTTTGTAGTTACACAGACCAGCAGCGGGATCCTGGTTCCACCTGACTTGCTGGCTGTGTGGCACCTCCCCAAGTCTCAAACATTCACCTACAATATTGTTATAAGGCACAGAAATTAGTAGAGAACCCAGCCTTGTGGCTGCCCTCACTAGGGTTGCAATCACGATTTTGTGAGTGGCAGACTCAAAGTGCTTCATAAAGGAAACACGCTACACTGATTGATGAAGTTCATCCCAGCTCCCCGTGTAGCCTCCAATCTTGTTGCCCACCACACGTAGTCCTGAAAAAGGGTCTGCCACACCATGTGAGATGTCACACCCCTCCCTTCCCACACCCTCCTTCTTCTGCCCCTTCCTCTCAACTTACCCTGTCGGACCCAGGACACTAAAGGGGTAGGGTCAGCTGAGGCCACACATTCCATCACCACGCTTTGGCCTGACACCACAGTGGTGTTCTCTGGGGCTGCCACGATGACCACGTCCTGCCCCCTGGGGGATTCCAGGGACCCTGGAAAGAAGAAAGGCCAGCAGACAATGCCTTTCCTGGTGTTATAGTAACCTGGCAAGGTGGGTGCAGCAGGCAGCAACAGTGACTCCATCTGACAGATGGGGAAAGTAGCCACAAACTTCAGCAAAGCTGGGACTAGACCTTAGAGCTCTTTCTCTTGGAGTCAGGAGAATGGTGTAGCCTCTTAGCACCAGAGAAATGACTGGACAGACCCATACCTACCCCTTCTTCACTCCCAAGTATAACCCATTCTCTGGGTAGAGGACTGGACTTGGGAGTCAACAGTATAGTTTCTGGTTCCAGCACTACCATTAACACACTGTGTGACCTTAGGCAAAGTCTTTCCCCAGCGGGCCTCCGAGTCCCCGTGTGGAAAAGGCAGGGTAGGCTTGAGTTTCTGCCTCTGTGGCAGCTCCTGATGCCCTTACCAAGTTCTTAGCATGACACTGGCCTCCTGGGCAGAATGGTGAATACCTAGTTTGTCCAGCAGGTGGAGGCAGAGACCCCAGGCTCAGGAGTGAGAGGGACCCAGACTGGGAGCAAGCAGCCTACAATCTTAGCCCAGGAAGGAGGCAGGCGCGGGTGGGGGGCAGTGGGAGGGAGGGGTCTTCGGAGAGCCTCAGAAGTGAGATCGGGGCGGCGCGGTGGCTCACGCCTATAATCCTAGCACTCTGGGAGGCCGAGAGGAGTGGATTGTCTGAACTCACAGGCTTGAGACCAGCCTGAGCCAGAGCGAGACCCCATCTCTAAAAATAGCCAGGCATTGCGGCAGGCGCCTGTAGTCTCAGCTACTCGGGAGACTGAGGCAAGAGAATAATCGGTAAGCCTAAGAGTTTGAGGTTGCTGTGAACAGCGACACCACCCTCTACTGAGGGTGACAAAATGAGCCTCTGTCTCAAAAAAAAAAAAAAAAAGAAAAAGTGAGATCTGTTGAGCACGTGCTGGGTGCTAGGCACTTTGGATTTTTATCTCGGGATTCTTACAGCCTCTCTGAGCTGGACATTTGATAAAGAGCCCAGGGTCATGCAGGTAATGGGGAAAGAAGCCAGATTTTAAGCCAGGTTTTTCCCACCCTAAAGCCTGTGCCCTTCCTACTCTATCACACCAGGGCAGAAGCTTTCCAAAGAAACAGAAAGGACAGGAGTGTTGGGTCACAGGGAGCCAGCAGCACAGTGAGCAGAAAGGGAGGAATCTCCCAGTAGCTGCAGCACTCTGAGCACACAAAGGGGCTGGTAAGGAGGGGCCAGGGCTTCAGTGCACTGACACCCTTCCTCAGACACCTCCCCTCCCACCTGTCCGAGCATTAGATGTGCCATCCAACCCAAGGGAACACAGACTCCACAGGAAGGGAGGAAGGCTGCACTGGGAGTTCAGAGTTTTGAATTCTACTCCAATTCTATCCCCGGTTCTGGGTAGCTCTGCTCTCTCTGGGCTTCATCGCTTCATCTGTCCACGGGAATAACCCCATCCTCTATTTGAAGGTAGATGGATAAATTCAACCCTGCGGTGGATGAATTCAGAAACCTCCTCCCCTCCTCAATGCCAGCCCCCTTACCTCTGCGGGCCACGCTGAGGAGGGCCTCTTGGCTGAAGCGCTGGTGGGCTGAGTTGGTGGCCACGCAGCGGTAGGAGCCCCTGTCACTCTCCTGAACATCCAGGATCTGAAGGACGCCATTGGGAAGAGTGATGAGCCTTGGGAAGAGGTGAGAGGGCAACTGTGAGGTGGGCAGGGGGCCCATAGGGAGGGTATATTACAATAAAAGAATTGCAGATTAGAACTATAAAGAAGCATTTTTCACATATTACAGTGGTGAAAATCAAAAGATTTAACATATTGACTGCCACACTAGAAAATAATCTTTTTCCTTGAGGCCACAGTGTTTTATTGGGTCAAGATAGGTCCAGAGACAAGAGTTACATAATATGTACGTAAGGAGTTCAGAGGGGGCTCAAAACTAGCTTAAGTTAAATACAACTCACACGACAGTTAATGTGCTAATAACACCCTGTATGGATGAGGGAATGGGCAGGTAGTCAAGCCTGCCTTGTTGGTGGCCATGCCAGTACCATCTTTCCAGGGCAAGTTGGTGACATCTCAACATCAAAACTACCTGGACTTTTTGATCCTTTTCACTCTATCACAGATATTCTCACAAAATCATATGTCAAGTGATATTCAATCCAGCACTGTCTATAATAGCTAAAGACTAGAAACAACTCAGGTCCACCCGCAGGGTGGGAACTAGCTCAACTGGTTTGGGAATATTCATATAATGGAGTTCTAGGCAGCTGTTAAAAAGAACCAGGTTCCATGTGTGCTGACAGAGGGTGATCTTCACAATGAGTTTGGATGCAAAACAACATGTGTATTGGCATGGACACTTACATGTCTGCATATGTACTAAATGTCCCTGGTCATGGTGGTTGTCTCTGGGGAGGGGACCTGGGATCCTGGGGGCTGAGGGAAGGGGAGGGCCTTTTTTAAATTATAATACAGTTTTTACCTCCTGCCTATATTGCATCCTTCCTCCCTTGATAAAATACATCTTTATGCAAGAGGTCTGTAAAGAATAGCAAATAAAATAAAAAGAAAAAAGAAAAAAAACATACCCTTTATTCACATTATCTCATCCGACCCTCAAAACACACCCAAGAGATAAGAGGGGACCGTAACCTTCATTTTACTGGAGACAAAACAGAGGCTCAGAGGGAGTAGGGTATTTTCCAGGGTCTCATACCTGGAGCATAGTTAAAACCTGAACCCAGGCTCAGTGCCTGTGGTTCATGTGGCTAAGGCGCCAGCCACATACACCTAAGGTGGTGGGTTCGAATCCAGTCCAGACCCACCAAACAACGACAGCTGCAACCAAAAAATAGCCAGGTGTTGTGGTGGGCGCCTGTGGTCCCAGCTACTTGGGAGGCTGAGGCAAGAGACTCACTTGAGCCCAGGAGTTGGAGGTTGCTGTGAGCTGTGATGCCACAGCACTCTACCCACGGGGACAGCTTGAGGCTCTGTCTCAAAAACAAACGAACCTGAACCCAAGTCTACTGGTACCAAATGCCATGTTCATCCCACTTGCCTGTCTCAGTGACCATTAGATGGCCCAGTATGCCAGTGGAAGGGACACAGCCACCAGCAGGCCCCAGTCTACATGTGTGTTATATAGGAGGGGTATGATGGGACCAGGGTGGTATTCTCTGCCCTTTTGGTTAGAAAGGTCCAGAAACCTTGCTTAAAAAATGATGTAGTCCGGGCAGCACCTGTGGCTCAGTGAGTAGGGACTCTGAGACTGTGTTTCAAAGAAAAAACAAAACAACAACAACAACAAAACAACCAAAACAATAAAATTGTTTCTGTGGGTTTTTTTTCTCATTTTTTAAATTAAATCATAGCTGTGTACATTAATGCAATCATGGGTACAATGTGCTGGTTTTACATACAATTTGAAATGCTTTCACCAAACTGGTCAACATAGTCTGTGGGTTTTTTAAAATGTGTTTTTACAAGCTCTGTCCTTGGAAAGACGTCCAAGATATATCGGCTAGTGTGGGATGGGGGAGTCAGGAAACAGTGCTTATGAAGCAATTCTAGTTTCAGAAAATAGATAAATGATAGGTTAGGATATGCACAGATGTCAAGAGTGGGCGATGCTTGTGTAATTCATGGAGGTTTGCTCTGGGAGTGGGATTACTGAGCACTCTCATTTATTACATTTAAAAATTTTTTTACAATGAATATGTATTACTCTGGAAATTAATAGAATTTTATTTTTGGAGACAGAGTCATCTCACTCTGTTGCCCTGAGTAAAGTGCTGTGGTGTCATCATAGCTCACAGCAACCTCAAACTCTTGGGCTCAAGTGTTCCTCTTGCCTCGGCCTCCCAGATAGCTGGACTATAGGCGCGTGTCGTGATGCTTGGCTTGGCTAGTTTTTTCTATTTTTAGTAGAGAATATTTTAACTTAAATTTTTAACAATTTCTTTTTTTTTTTTTTTGTAGAGACAGAGTCTCACTTTTTCGCCCTCGGTAGAGTGCAGCGGAGTCGCTCCAGCAACCTCCAACTCCTGGGCTTAGGCGATTCTTCTGCCTCAGCCTCCCAAGTAGCTGGGACTACAGGCGCCTGCCACAACGCCCGGCTATTTTTTGTTGCAGTTTGGCCGGGGCTGAGGTTTGAACCCGCCACCCTCGGTATATGGGGCCGGCGCCTTACTCACTGAGCCACAGGCGCCTCCCAATTTTTAACAATTTCAAGACCATCCTGAGCAAGAGCGAGACCCCATTTCTAGTAAAAATAGAAAATGTAGCTTCCTCTTCCCCTAAGTGGCCTGAGGTGATATGTGAAAATGGTTTGCTATTCACTTGATCCAGAAAATCCCACAAAGTCATGCAAACCAAGAGGTTCAAATCTTTGTGTTCACTTTAAGAAAACATATGAAGGCCATCAAGGGTATGCACGTACGAAAAGCCTGAAAGATGTCACTTTTTTTTTTTCTTGAGACAAGAGTCTCACTTGGTCACCTTGGGTAGAGCGATAGCTCACAGCAACCTCA
This sequence comes from Otolemur garnettii, assembly GCF_000181295.1. NCBI lineage: Eukaryota > Metazoa > Chordata > Mammalia > Primates > Galagidae > Otolemur > Otolemur garnettii. The sequence continues at coordinate 17,802,044 of NW_003852406.1, forward strand.
AACTCTTGGATTCAAATTGCCTCAGTCTCTGGGACTACAGGCATCTGCCACAGTGCCTGGCTATTTTTTAGAGTTGAGGTCTCGCTCTTGCTCAGGCTGGTCTCGAACTTATGAACTCAGGCAATCCACCTGCCTCAGCCTCCTAAGTGCTGAGATTACAGGCAGCCGTCAAGGATGTCACTTTAAAGAAACAGTGTGTACCTTTCCAAAGATACAATGGTGGAGTTAGTAGGTGTGCCCAGGCCAAACAGTGGGGCTGGATACAGGGTCGGTGGCCCAAAAAGAGTGCTGAATTTTTATTGCACATGCTTAAAAATGCAGAGAATAATGCTGAACTTAAGGTTTTTATTTTTGTTTTGAGAAAGAGGCTCACTATATTCGCCCTTGGTAGAATGCCATCGCATCACAGCTCACAGCAACCTCTAACTCCTGGGCTTAGGCGATTCTCTTGCCTCAGCCTCCTGAGTAGCTGGGACTATAGGCACCCACCACAATGCCCATCTACGAACTTAAGGGTTTAGATGTGGATTCTCTGGTCATCGAGCATATCCAGGTGAACAAAGTACCCAAGATTCATCACTGACCTTACAGAACTCATGGTCACATTAGCCCATACGTGAACTCCCCCTGCCTCCGAGATGATCCTTACTAAAAAGGAACAAATTGTTCCCAAACCAGAATAGGAGGTAGCACAGAAGAAAAAGATATCCTAGGCTCAGTGCCTGTGGCTCAAGCGGCTAAGGTGCCAGCCACATACACCTAAGGTGGTGGGTTCGAATCCCCAGCCTGGGCCTGCCAAACAACAATGATGGCTGCAACCAAAAAAAAATGGCCAGGCGTTGTGGCGGGCACCTGTAGTCCCAGCTACTTGGGAAGCTGAGGCAGGAGACTCACTTCAGCTCAGGAGTTGGAGGTTGCTGTGAGCGTGATGCCATGGCACTCTACCCAAGGGGATAGCTTGAGGCTCCATCTAAAAAAAAAAAAAGAAAAAGAAAAAGATATCCCAGAAGAAACTGAAGAAACAAAAATTTATGGTACAGGCCACTTAGGGGAACATAAAATAAAACACAACATAAAATAAACGCAAATAGGGCGGCGCCTGTGGCTCAGTGGGTAGGGCACCAGCCCCATATACCGAGGGTGGAGGGTTCAAACCCAGCCCTGGCCAAACTGCAACCAAAAATAGCCAGGTGTTGTGGTAGGCACCTGTAGTCCCAGCTACTCGGAAGGCTGAGGCAAGAGAATTGCCCAAGCCCAAGAGCTGGAGGCTGCTGTGAGCTGTGATGCCATAGCACTCTACCAAGGGTGACAAAATAAGATTCTGTCTCAAAAATAAATAAATAAATGCAAATAATAGTAAAAAGAAAATGTAGGCAGGTATTGTGGTGTGCACTGTAGTCCCAGCTACTCAGAAGGCTGAGGCAGGAGGATCACTTGAGTACAGGAGTTTGAGGTTGTGGTGAGCTAGGTTAACGCCACAACACTCTAGCCTGGTGCAACAGAGTGAGATTCTGTCTCCAAATAAATAAATAATTTTTTAATAGCATATGCTCCTATATACTTTGTTTTGTTAACTTTAGGCTCTAACACAGAAGCACTATGGCATAGTAGAGCACACTGGTTCCAAGGTGTGTGATTTTAGCAAGTGACGTTACATATCTGAGCTATAGTTTTCACATCCTGCCTACTTCATGACTCTTAATATCTGATGAGTTCACATTAGATAATGGACATAGACATATCTATGAATCCCAGGCTCTTTTTTTTGAGACAGAGTCTGACTTTGAGGCCTTTGGTAGAGTGCCACGGCCTCATAGCTCACAGCAATCTCAAGCTCTTGGGCTCAAGTGATCCTCTTGCCACAACCTCCCAAGTAGCTGGGACTACAGGTACCTGCCATGACACTAGCTAGTTTTTTAGAGATGAGGTCTCACTCTTGCTCAGGCTAGTCTCATACTCCTGAGCTAAGGAGATCCACCCACCTTGACCTCATCAGGCGCTAGGATTATAGGTGTGAGCCACCATGCCCAGTCGAACCCCGGGCTCTAAACACACATTCACAGTGGTACAAACCAGATACATATTTCAAAAGACTGAAAGGGAACACTCTAAATGCTAATAGCTTTGTTCAGCTGGTAAGTGACTTGTCTTCCCTTTCTGTAAAGTTGGTATATTTTACCATTTTAAAATAAATTCAATTAAATAATTTCAAATAAAACAAAAGCTACTTATAGAATGAAAAACAAAAGGAAAGGGCAGCGCCTGCGGCTCAAAGGAGTAGGGCGCTGGCCCCATATACTGGAGGTGGCAGGTTCAAACCTGGCCCCAGCCAAAAAAAAAAGGAAAAGGGTTATTTCTTTTCCAAGTCCAAGCCTGAGTCTTCTATCCCCATCCCCCCAAAAGTCACTTAGGGGCAGGGATTCAAGAACACAGAAGAAATGACAGCTGTTCTGAATTTCCTAAGGACCATGAAGCCCCCACCCTAAGCCCTTGAGAAATCCATGAAGGGAAAGGGGACACTAGCCAAAGGTCACATATGGTTGATAGACATGGGGGACTCCGGGTGAGGCTGGGCAGAACACTGGATGAGGTAGCCCGTGTTATTGAAGTCCATTAGTTCCATGTTCCTCAAAACGTGAATGAATGGTGATAACAAAAGGAACTCAAGTAGAGCAGATACACATTTTTTATTATAATAGTTATATATTTATTTTTATGACTGTCTTCTATTTATGGCAAGTATTTCTGGCTTTCTATTTCAGTGTTCCCTTTTCATATGTGTTAAAGTTACAAAAGAGTAAATTGATATAAAGAAAAGCATTAAGTGATTGTATAAATGGCATAAGGATGGTCAAAATTAGGAAGGTGGTTTGTGAATATCTGGAATTTGGAAAATATTGTTCTCATGGATCACTGGTTCCTGTGGAAGAAAAGTTATTCCCTAGATTATTTCCTAGTTTTAGAAATTAGCGTAAGTACCAAGGAATCGCCTTGGGGTCCAGTCTTTACTGTTAGTTCCAAAATCCGCACATATGGCCTGACACAGTGTGTTTATTCACTGCAATGTACACACACCACACCAGGCAGCGCATATGGTCTCCTTCAGACCACTGGGCTGAGCTTATGAATAGCATATTTGTACATGTACTATATCAGGGCATGTGTAAAAACACATACCTTGGGCATAATCAAGTTGCTGTTTTAGACATTTCTTTATTCCCCCCACACAATGTGCTGGGACATGTGAGCCTAGCTTATTTATAGATGAGGATCACTTTTCAGAGGACTTGGGGGCAAACACTCCCAGAGTCAGGAACTGGCAGCTTGGGCCTCCTGGGTGAGGCCTGTGGCTTCCTGGGATGATGCCTGAACTAGATACAGGAGGGAGGGACTGAAACCCACTGGTTTGCTGTGAAACTTTGAGGAAGTTTCTTCTTTGCTCTGAGCACAGTTGGACTACAGATTTCTAAAATCTACTTGCAGCACAAACTCCTTCAGACCCTACAACTTCTCCCCCCACCACCAAATGACACCTATGGGAGGCCTGTGTGTTATCCACACTAGGGCTCCAGAGTCTGATAATCGGTATTGGGCCGGGTGCAGTGGCTCACGCCTATAATCCCAGGCCCGAGCCAAAAGCAAGACCGCATCTCTCCTTAAAAAAAATAGAAAAAACTGAAGCAAGAGGATTGCTTGAGCTCAATAGTTGGAGGTTGCTGTGAGCTATGTTGCCATGACACTCTACCCAGGGCGACAGCTTGAGACTCTATCTCAAAATAAATAAATAAATAAATAAACAAGATAATCTGGGTATTAGCTGTGTGACCTGGAGCAAGTTACTCTGTCTCTGATCCTCAGATCCCTCATTTAGCAATCCCTGTAGTAGTACCTACCATATTCTTATGCGCTGGCCTAAAGGATGTTCATTTTGTGTAAAATGAAAAACAAAATGAAAGTCTTAATCTAATCTCACTTTTGTTTTGAAGAAAAGATTGAACAGAAAAGCCAATATGACCAACATAATCCAAATTTTTTAACAGAATATTTATAAACACAGAGGGGGAAAAAGTCTAGATAGACAACAAAACTAACAGTGGTTTAGGCTATAGGATAATGCGTCATTTTTGCTCTTCCTTTTTACATATATGAATCTTTTAAAAGCATCTGCCAGGGATATAAATTAAAAGTCAATAGAGGCAAATATGAAAAATAAGAAATACCTACCCTGAAGGATGACAGAAAGGATTAAGAGAGAAAACATATGGAATGGACTTAGCACAGTGCCTGGCCCAAGGTAGGCTCTCATTAAGTGGTACTTGTCATTTTCAACCTGGGGAAATTTTTCTGCTCTCTCCTACCTTCTCTGAGGGCTGTCAGGAGCAACCCCTGGTTCTTTCTTGCTCACTCATCTGCTCTGGGTTCATGAAATTCTCAGCTGAGAGGCCCCACATTTAGAAGGGCAGAGAGCTTAGGCAGGCATGGTGGTTCACCCCTGTAATCCTAGCACCCTGGGAGGCCAAGGCAGGTGGATTGCTTGAGCTCAGGAGTTCCCACGAGACCACATCTCTACTAAAAACAGAAAAACTAGTTGGGCATTTTGGTAGGCACCTGTAGTCCCAGCTACTCAGGAGGCTGAGGCAGGAGGATTGCCAGAACCCAGGAGTTTGAGGTTGCAGTGAGCTAGGGTGATGCCATGTTTTTAAGACAGTGAGACTCTGTCTTAAAAAAGGAAGGAAAGAAAGAAGGAAGGGAGGGAGGGAGAGGCACAGAACATAAAACTGTCAGCACTAGAAATGCTGGGTCCTGGCTTCACTCCTTAGAATGCTGGTTCATGTGGATGTTAACAGGGCTGGTGCAAAAGGGGTTTGTGAGCAAATGAGCCTAGGTTGTGCTTGGCTAAACAAGTTCAACAGGTCCTGCCAGCTCCAAGAGGGAATTTTATAGACAGTTTCCTGATCTCATTTAATCACAGAATACTTTTTTTTCAAGAAGCACTTAAAGGGACTAATGTTCTACAAAGTCCATACTTTGGCAAATCCAGATCTAATTCAACCCTTTCACTTTTTCCTCTTTCATGTAGAATGGGGAGAATAAAGCTGGGTGAAAAGGGACTTGCTGAGCCGCAGCAGGGCTGACGCATCATAACCTATCACCAAAATCAATGCAGGATCACTTGTCAGGACCTCTGACCCTTCTTCATCCTTCACAACTGTCTTGTGGCTTTTTTTTTTTTTTT
>NW_003852406.1:17807899-17819046 GCF_000181295.1 Otolemur garnettii
AAAAAAAAAAAAAGAGAAGTTCTCTCCAGGGGAAGGATATCTGGAAACCAGTGCTTCAGAGCCTAAGGAACCCCACTTTCACCCAGAAGAAAAGGAGAAAGATCTGGTAATGACAGCTACAGAAATGTAGGGAGAGGACTGCAGGATGGCTGGGAAAGGGCCTTGGAGTCACATTTCTTAAGATTCATAAGAATCTGCAGGGTAACTCAGAGCCTGTAGCTCAGCGGCTAGGGTGCCGGCCACCTGGGGCTGGCAGGTTCAAACCCAGCCCAGGCCTGCTAAACAACAGTAACTACAACAACAACAACAAAAAAAATAGCTGGGCATTGTGGCAGGCACCCGTAGTCCCAGCTACTTGGAAGGCTGAGGCAAGAGAGTCGCTTAAGCCCAAGAGTTTGAGGTTCTGTGATGCCATGGCACTCAACCAAGAGCAACATAGTGAGACTCTGTGTCAAAAAAAAAAAAAAAAAGAATCTGCAGGGTGATGATTGAGTCATGGGACCAACTTTGAGACCACAGATGCAAATGAACCTCATGGTTTCTGGTCCCAGTGTGTACACATCTGGACCTACCCACGAAGCCACAATAACAATCAAGTCCTGGGTCTAGCTTCTCTTCCACCCTGGAAACTCCTCCCTGGGAGCGCTCCACCTATCCACTGCCTTCACGGGGAGAGAGAAGGGCGGAGAAGGGAAGACCTCCACAGCTCACTTATCAGATGCCTGTGTCCCACAGGACAGAACTGAGAGGAAGAGAAGTTATGCATCTAGGTGGAAAGTCTAGAAGGACCTTAAATAGAAAAAATGCTTGCAGCAGCCTCAGGGTCCTGCACAAACAGCCAGCCTTCTGCCATGGTGGCTTCGGATAAACCACAGCTCCTCTCTGGCTCTTGGTCATCTCAGTAAAGCCAGTGGTTAGATGAGATGTGCTCTGGAAAGTTCTGTAACTACTCCATACCCAGGCCACCTCACTGTGGCTTTCCTCCCACAGACCAAAAACTTCTTGTACAACTTCTTTTTGGGACCCAAAAATGAGCTGGGAGTCAGGTAATGGGTGACTGTCAAGTCCGTGTAGGCAAAGGGAACCACCTTTACTCTAAGAATCCCAGAGTCCCTATTGGCCTCCCTACAGGGACCCACACCCCGCAGGGCACTTACCGAGGCTCCTCAGACAAGGTCACCTGGTCCTTCTCCCAAGTAATGGTAGGGGCTGGCAGCCCTTCAATTTGGCACTCAAAGCGTGCTGTCCCATTCTCCTCCACCGTCTGTGCCTCCGGGTGCAGAGAGAAGTCTGCGAGGGCTAGGGATAGGACAGTGAGACATCGCCAGGCACAAGAGAGAGGCCACAGCAAACACAGGCAGCAACACACACACACACAAAGAGAAAGCAAGTTCAGACAAAAGAAGACACAGTCGGAGAGAGACCGCCAAGGGATAAGAAGTGGTGATTACTGGTCAGATGCTGCCAGCAGAATGAACTCCAATGTCCCCCTATTCAACATCACCACGATGGTCAATTACAGTAAGATGCATGCTTCTTTTTGCCAGAAAATTATTTCCTGGTGATCTGTGCCTTCTGGGGGCTCCCAGAAGGATGGAATGGGCAGTGGGGCTTGGCTCTACACTCCAGCTCTGAGGAGGCACCTCTGTGCCCTGACACTATTACCAGCCTCTCTGACGGGCTTCCTGGAGGACAGCACAACTCCAGACTCCAGAACTCAAAAGGAAAGAAAAGGAGGAGGAATGGGGGAGTGCAGAAGTGGGGAGAAACGGGGTACTGAAAAGTGAGGGTGGGCAGTACCGGCAAGGGATCTACTGAGTAGAATGGGAGGTAGGGAGAATGGCAGTGAGCTCAAGACTGGCATCTGTGCAAGTAGCTAACTGCAGATCCAACCGCCCAGACCCCAAGTTTCCCAGGCCTCAGCCTCAGCCCCACATGCAAGTACTTACTGGCGAGCTTGACCACAGCAATCTGGCTGGCCACCACTCCGAGGGGGCCATGGGCCAGGCAGGAATAGCTGCCTTCGATGACCCCCATGGCCTCAGGGACTGCCTCCTTGCTGTCATCAGGTGCCCGTGGCTGAGACAACCACAGGGAGCCATTGGGTAGCAGGTGTAGGTTGTCATGCTCCAGCAGGCTGTCCCCATCCTTGCTCCACGTCACCCTGGTGGGGGGTCCAGGGGCAGCAGCCCCCAGGCTACAGTCCAGCACCACAGTCTGCTCCGAGGCCAGGATCACTTGCAGTGGCCCCACTCCACAGCTCAGCTCTACAGTTGTCTCCTGGGGTGACAGCAGCTCCCCTGTGTAGATGAGGGGCGCGAGGGCCATCAGGGTGTGTCCTCCCACCTTCACAGCCTCTGCTCCAGAGTCACCTGCCCATGCTGGGGCAAATCATAGAACAAGACCTGCGTCTGGATCCCAGCTGTCCTTTTATTGACTGTGACTTTGGGCAAACAGCTGCTCTTCCCTGTGCCTGACTTCCCTGGGCTTAATCTCCTCATAGCAGCTTTATTCTCAATAGCCAAGTAGAAACAACCCAAATGTCCATCACCTGATATGCACAAATATACTGCTCAGCCATCACAAGGAATGAGGTGCCAATGCGTGCTACAACATGAAAACTTCATGCTAAGTGGAAAAGCCAGTTACAAAATGCCACAGATTGCATAATCTCCTTTCTATGCGATGCCCAGAAGAGGCAAATCCATAGAGACAGATAGTAGATTAATAGTAACCAGGGACCAGGGGGCAGGAGGAGGAAGAACAGGGAATGACTGCTAATAAGTAAGGGTTTCTTTGGGGGGTGATGAAAATGTTCCAGAATTAGACAGTGGCCATGGTTGCATAACTGTGAATATACTAGAGATAACTGAGCTGTCATTTCTAGTATATTTGCTGAGTTGTACCCTGCGAATGGTGAATTTTACAGTGTGTGAATTTTTTTTTTGGGGGGGCTGGGTTTGAACCCGCCACCTCCAGCATATGGGGCTGGCGCCCTACCCTTTTGAGCCACAGGCGTCTCCCACAGTGTGTGAATTGTATCTCAATTTAAAAAAGCTCAGTAATTCCTTCCTCGTATGGGTGTTGTGAGCATTATTATTATTATTTTTTAAGAAACAGAGTCTCACTTTATCACCTTTGGTAGAGTGCCATAGCATCACAGCTCACAGCAACCTCCAACTCCTGGGCTTAGGCGATTCTCTTGCCTCAGCTTCCCGAGTAGCTGGGACTACAGGCACCCACCACAACGCCCGGCTATTTTTTGTTGCAGTTTGGCCGGGGTCGGGTTTGAACCCGCCACCCTCAATATATGGGGTCAGTGCCCTACCCATGAGCCACAGGTGCCACCCTGTTGTGATCATTAAATGAGATGATGTGGGAGAAGAGTATGCACAGTGCCTGGCTCAGAATGGGGGTTCAGGGACTTCATTCCCTCCCCAGGGACCTAACAGATCATTTTGGCCATTATTACCCAATCAAAAACACACCACAGGTTAGAAAAATACTATAGCTGGGAAACTATTAAAATGCATTGCAAGGGTGAGAGTGTGTGTGTATGTATGAGAATACTATGTATTTTGAATAAACAATAAGTCCCAGCTGATTTGTGGAGCCACCTGGATGAAAGGAAGTCAGACTTCCCCTCCTTCTCCACAATGAACAAAGTGGGCAGATCCTGCTGGGGAGAGCTAAGTGCTGTATGCCTACCCAGGACTCACGCTGGATCCAGAGCAAGTGGGAGAGGAGTTTCCCACAGCTCAGTCCAGGTGCTGTGGTCAGGGCCCTGATGACTAGGGAAGCTTGGCAATCCTTCCTGCAGCGAACTTCTCCAAGGCCATGCAGGAGGCCAGATCTAGGACCCAGCTCTCCTGACCCAATCCAGGGGTCTTTTTTTCTTCTGAGTCCCCAGAAGAACCTACAGACCCCTTGCCATGAAGGGAAGAGGAGGGGAACAGTGGAAGAAGGGAAGGCCATCCAGGGTCAAGGCAAAAAGACACAAAGTGTTTATTATTTTAATCAACATTTCAGCAGGGGTCAGTCACCATTATTCATAGAGAAATAAATGCTTCTCCCTGTTATGTCTCCCAGAAGGTTGACCTCCTACTTCCCTGTCCCATAAAGGTTCAATGGCCCAAGGTCCCTTCTTAGACGCTGGCTTGACTTCTTTGTTCAAGGAGTAAACAAGGGACAAAGGTGAGGACAATGGCCCATAACTATTACAAGGCAGGTCTGGGCTGACAGACACATAGAGGCATCCGCAAAACACAATGGCTAGGGAATCAGGAGACCCTCATTCTAGGGCCAGTTCCACTGCAGCTTTGGCCCAGTCCCTTCCCCTTCTGGGCCTCAGTTTACTCAAATATAGCAGGTAACTTTTTTTTTTTTTTGCAGTTTTTGGCCGGGGCTGGGTTTGAACCCACCACCTCAGGTATATAGGGTCGGTACCGTACTCCTTTGAGCCACAGGCGCCACCCGCAAGTAACTTCTGAGATTCTACAATTCTATGATTATTTGCTAAGATGGATACACCCATTCCTGACCAAACATATGAATATCTAGACACACACACATTACTAGTAGACACAACTCTGCCCACCTGAGCACACGTGCCTCAGTCTCTGCCACGCTCTGCAACACCTGGATACATACATGCTGTCACTTACAACGCTGGTATGTTCCCAGGCTCCCTTCCTACCACCTCCAAAGAGGAGGAACAAGATTGAAGGGAGAAGAGCAGTCACGACTGGGTGAGATAAGGAGGCTAGGGCAGAAGCTAGTGTGACAAATAGATGGACAGAGAGGCCACTGCCCTTCTTGGTCCAGCAGATAAGCTCCACTGCACACCTCCAGCATACAACTGGCCTCAGCAGGTCCTAGCCAGCAGAGCAGAGAGAGGCAGCCACTGCCCTCACCAAGTACCCATTCTTTTCTTTTTTTTTTCAGAGACAGTCTCACTTTGTCACCCTCAGTAGAATGCTGTGACGTCACAGCTCACAGCAACCTCCAGCACTTGGGCTTAGGTGATTCTCTTGCCTCAGCCTCGTGAGTAGCTGGGACTACAGGCGCCTGCCACAATGCCTGGCTATTTTTTGGTTGCTGTTTGGCTGGGGCCGGGTTTGAACCCACCACCCTCGGTATTTGGGGCTGGCACCCTGCTCACTGAGTCACAGGCGCCACCCCAAGTTTCCATTCTAATGGAAACCAATTGGGGAAACCAAACTGGCATTCACACTCCTGCAGGTGTATGCTGTGATGGAAAAGAGCACTTGACCTTGGGGCAGAAGATCAAGGTTTCAGTCCTGCTGCTTCACCTACTAGCTGTGTGACAAGCCACTTAACCTCTCTGGGACTCAGAGAGGTTTGCAGATGTGCAAAATGAAGGTGATACTACCAAGTCTATGAGGATTAAACAAGATGACGTATGTCAGGGCTCCAGCCCACAGCCTAGTGGACATCACTCAAGGAATGGGGGTTCATTCTTTAAAGATGCTTCGTAAAGTATAAAGGCTGTAAAAATGCTATTTGCTATTCTTATCATCCACCCTTCTATCACTAAGGCCCTAGACTCCCTGATTCAAACACAGGGTGAAGGGAAGGCAAGCCCAGGCTCTCAGCCCCAGCGACTTCTAAATGCCCATTCCAGCCACTAAGCAATGGGTTTGGGTTTCATGGGAGAAAAGCCCCACAGGACACCAATCCCTGAGCCTCCCTGCCCCCTAAGCATGTCCCGGGCTTGGAAAATCCCCTGCTGCGCTGAACAAACAATGTGAACAGTTGGGGCCCGAGCAGCTGCTGGGCATGTCAGCAGCCTGGGCTCAGGCCGGCAGGACCGCAGCCAGGGGGCCAGCGGCTGGCTGGGGAGCCCAGAGGAGGTTCCAATTCCCTTCCTGAATATTCATGGATCAGCAGATGTCTGGCTCCCCACCTCGGAGGAGCCCAGCAAGGCAGGAACTGGGAAACCTACAGGGACGCAGATGCAGACAGAATAAGGAGACCCCTCTGAGAGCAACAGTGCGGTGCTAGGAGCTCAAGACAACTCATTTGTCTGTGAAGTCTGAGAATCCTCATTCTACAGATGAGGAAACTGAGCCCTGTGGAGGGGTCTCATCTCTTTGGGAGACAGTCTGGAAAAGCTGCCCTTCTTTGGCTTTGGGGAGATGGACCCAGCACTAAGGAGATAATTGAGCCTGAATAAGAGGATTCTCCAGACAGGTCACTATCCCTTTCAATAAACCTGACCTAAACTTAAAAAAAGAAAAAAAGGATTCTCTCTGCCTCAATGCCAGACCTGACCTCTGTGCTGAGGACACGCATCCTTAGGGACTCTGCTCAGATGCCAATCTCTCTGTGAGGCTGCCCTGCCTTCTCCAGTTGAAAATTTTGCTAAATCTCACATCAAAAGTCACTTGGAGGTACCTTACTCATCCTTCCTCTTGCCTAAACACAGAAGGGGATATGGTGGGACAGAGCTTTGGCCTTGGAGTCAGAGCCCTCAATGTAGGACCAGTCACTTGTCTTACAAGCTTGGGTCAGCTACTTTCCTCCTTTCAGCTTTTGTTTCCCTAATTTTTTTTGAAAAGAAAGTAAAGAGAAAGAAAGAGAGAGAGGGATTCCCCAATCTTAAAATGGGGAGTCCCCAAATTTCTCACTTCCACCAAAATTCTTCCAATAGCACAGAACATACTTAAGAGGCTGACTGACCACCTAAAATGTTTTGATTTTTAAACCTTTAGTACATTTTGTATTCTGCTCTGTAACACAGTAATGCTTATTTCAATGAGTGTGGTTCCTCCACCAATGCTCTGGGGAGTGGACCTTGTTTGTCCAGTGGCTTTGTGGCTACCCCTTTCCTGCCACCCCCAGCCTATGGCCATGGCTGACCCTTAGACCCCCTCCCACAAGCACTGTTAGCCATCTCTCTCAGGACTAGGGTGGACATATTGCAGGTGCCCAGTGACACTTGTGCCTGGCAGCTTTCTGGCTGGAGGGAGCTGCCCTCTCCCACAAGCCCTCCTCCTCGGTCTCAGTAAGACCTTGCCAGAGACACCAAACTTCTGCATTTGGGAACCCTGGGGCCATCTCTCAATCTCCTTCCTCTGACAGATTATTTTACCCACTTACAGGATAAATTAGATTTTATGAGGCCAATTAGAACCCAGACAGAAAGGAGATTCAGTTGCTGAGCCCCAGGGCCAGCTCATTGCTGTGGGATTAGCAGGGCCTCCAGAAGCCAGTTCCATTCTTCAGCGAACTCTCAGGAAAGAGGCAAGTAGCTGGGGGCGGGGAATGAGGCCAAAATGTCTCCTTCATTAAGCCAAGAATCTGCCACAAACATCAATGCCTCCTCAATTCTGAATTTCAGGGCCCAACAGATTTACTATTTGTTTTCAGTCTAGAGGCAATTCTCCATGACACCATCACCATTCTCCTTTCCCAGGGGACACAAGTTAGTGTATCCCAGAAACTTCCTTTTCTGCACCCCATCTTAGCCACCATTACTACACACTAAACCCCTCCCACCAACAGCTGGAAGGAGAATTTAGATGGTTGCCTAGGATGCAAGGAAGGCCTCAGCCCTCTCTTAATCTGCGATCCTGCCGGGAGAGGCTCAGCCTCAGTGGCTGACAGCAAAGCCACACTCAGCTTGCCCTGCCTGCCTCCTCTTCCCCTGAAACATACCCCCACCATTCATACCACACCACTTCTAGTTCTCTGAAAACACACAGTTGTCGTTCCAAGTGCTGGTGCCTCTCCCTAGAATAGCTGTGCCACCCCCATCTGATTTAGACACCTCTCGGGTTTCTGCTCTCTAGGACCCCGGGCACCTCAGTCATAGCAGTTATCTCTCAGGATTTCTGACTTGCCTTTCTTTCTAATTGGGGTTATATCCTCAGGACCTGGAAGTCATGTAGTCCATACTCAATAAATATTCCTTGGATGGCTAAGTGACCATGTAGAGCCACCCTCAAAAAGGTAAGATACGGTGTCTCTTAAGCTTTTCCAAGCTTCATTCCCCTTATCTATAAAAATTACAGTAACTCCCTTGGGTGGTACCTGTGGCTCAAGGAGTAGGGCACTGGACCCACATATCAGAGTTGGTGAGTTCAAACCCAGCCCTGCCTGCCCCCCTAAAAAATTAAGTAACTCCCTTCAGGGCTGGGAAAGATAGGTGTGAATAATACATGTGGAAACTCCCTAGCACGCTGTATGGCACCTAGCACACACCTAGGTGCTTAAAAAGGACAGAAACAGGGTGGCGCCTGTGGTTCAGTGGGTAGGGTGCTGGTCCCATATACCAAGGGTGGCAGGTTTAAACCCAGCCCACACCAAACTGCAACAACAAAAAAAATAGCCAGGCATTGTGGCGGGCGCCTGTAGTCCAGACTACTAGGGAGGCTGAGGCAAGAGAATTGCCTAAGCACAGGAGTTGGAGGTTGCTGTGAGCTGTGATGCTATGGCACTCTACCAAGGGCGATAAAGTGAGACTCTGTCTCTAAAAAAAATAAAAAATAAAAATAAATGTTTAGGCGGTGCCCGTGGCTCAGTGTGTAGGGTGCCGGCTCCATATACTGAGGGTGGCAGGTTCAAACCCAGCCCTGGCCAAACTGCAACCAAAAAATAGCTGGGCATTGTGGTGGGCGCCTGTAGTCCCAGCTACTCCAGAGGCTGAGGCAAGAGAATTGCCTAAGCCCAGGAGTTGGAGGTTGCTGTGAGCTGTGACGTCACAGCACTCTATCAAGGGCAATAAAGTGAGACTCTGTCTCTACAAAAAAAAAAGCACAGAAACAGAATGGCAAACCCACACTGAAAGCAACTATAACTTAGGCTGGGTAAGGTGGCTCACACCTATAATCCCAGCACTCTGAGAGGCTTGGGTGGGAGGTTTGCTTGAGCTCAGGAATTTGAGACCAGCCTGAGCAAGAGTAAGACCCTGTTTCTACTAAAAATAGAAAAACTAGCTGTGTGTAGTGGTGGGTAACTGTAGTTGCAGCTACTTGGGAGGCTGAAGCAAGAGGATCTCTTAAGCTCAGGAGTTTGAGATTGCTGTGAGCTGTGATACCATGGCACTCTACCCAGGCCAACATTACCAAGGCTGGGAAGCTCATTCTCTCCCCTGTTCTGCTGCTGTATGGCTCATACAGCTACCTGTGTCTGCCTGTACACTCTACTCACTCATCAGAGCTCTGTCCTCCAAACTGTGTAACAGAGTAATGGGCCTCTTACTGGACCATCCAGGAGTCTTGGGTTTGCATCTGAGAGAAAGCATACTGATCCTCCATTTTTCTGATCCAATGACCCCACAGCCCCTCAAATCCAGAGGATGCCTCAGCCTCAGCAGTTGAGGCAGTAGTAGGTGGCAGCCTGGCTGGCCCAGAGATAGGATTCAAGTCAGAGCCCTAGAGCATCCTCTCTGATTTTCCTGCCTGGCCTAGCCTGCTCCCATCATCACCCTCTGACCAGGCTGGGGTCCTCTCCTTCAGAGCCACACTTACTTCTCCCCTCCCCCCCATCTGAGTACCCTCCACCCCCCACCCCCCTCAGCAATGACATCTGCTCTGCATCTGGAGCTCTGTCTCTGGCTGCTGAACCTCAGAGACACTGGAGGGAATAGATGGAGGCAGATAGTAGGTAGGGGGAGGATGGTGGATCCCAGAGCCCGAATAGACCTACTGGGGAGGGGAAGCCCCCAAATTGATAACTACTCATGAGCTGGGATTTTCCACCCACCACTCTTTAAAACAGTGGTGAAAGATTACAGAGTGGGTGAACTTGGGTATGTATGTACCAGATCCCTGGAAAGGGTGGCTGCTCCAGCCTTGCAGTACCGTGTCCAAAAGCTGGGAGACTGGCTCTCGCCCCATTTCAGTCCCTAATCATGTAACTTTAGGAGTCACTCAGTTTCCTCATCTGTAAAGTAGATTCATGCTCAAATTATTTTTAAATTCCTTTCAGTGCTGACATTCAGCAATGCTCTAATTGTGAGAGTGCTTGCTTAACTTGAAAGAAATACTGTAAGGAGAAAAGAAAAGAAATACTAATTTACATACATATGTGATTAGTTATGAAAGTACATACAAGATCAGTGAAATAACTTCTAGGCCAGGCACTGTGGTTCATTCCTGTAATCCCAGCACTTTGGGGCAAAAGGATCACTTGAACCCAAGAGTCTGAGGTTGCAGTGAGCTATGATAGCACCACTGCACTCCAGTCAGGGTGACAGAGCAAGACCCTATCTCTTAAATGAATGGATAAATAAATAAATAACTTCTGGATAAGATTCTCTATTAAGAGATATTCCCAATGTATGACCTAGTTCCTAACCTTGAAGATGGGGTCAGAGAGAGCTGCCCCAAATGACTGAGATTGGCTTCTGACCCTCTGGACTAAGAAAGGGATGGGGGGAGATAAAGGGGATTCCCAGGGGAGGAGAAATCTCTCATATTCTCAGAACTATTCTATTATTGACATCTAGGTTCCCCACCCTCCAAATTCTGACTTGGGTGGAAGGGACAGTCCCACTTTCTTGCATGAGGTGAATACAGAGCTCAGCTTTCCACCTCTGCCCTCAGACAGGGGTCCTTTTACTACAAAACCACTCCTCAATCCCTGACTCAAGAGCAGTGATGGGAGGGAGGTGGGCAGGCATTGACATCTCCCTAACCCCCAAACGAGGCCTTTATTCTGCCCTATATTGAGGTTACTAAGAAGTCTATTATTTTTCATTTTTTTACTTTCCTTTCCTTCACCCTGTACAAACTCAATCCTCAAGTCCTACCAATTCTACAGAGGGTGCCAAAAATATGTATACAAATTTTAAGGAAGGAAAAAACTGTATTAAAATTGAAATAATATACACCAATGACATTTGTTATCTGTATATTGTATCTCTTATACTTGCAGAAGTCACCAGGTGAGGTGGCTCACTCCTGTAATCCTAGCACTCTGGGAGGCCAAGGTAGGTGGACTGCCTGAGTTTACAGGTTCGAGACCAGTCTGAGTCAGAGTGAGACATAGCCTCTTAAAAAAAAGAAAGAAAGAAAGCAGGAGGCTGAGGCAAGAGAACTGCTTGAGCCCAGGAGTTCGAAGTTGCTGTGAGCTATGACGCCACAACATTCTACTGAGAGTGATAAAGTGAGACTCAGTCT
>NW_003852406.1:17819294-17821890 GCF_000181295.1 Otolemur garnettii
ATTTTTTGGTTGCAGCCATCATTGTTGTTTGGCGGGTCCGGGCTGGGGATTCAAACCCCACCACCTTAGGTGTACGTGGCTGGCGCCTTAGCCGGTTGAGCTATAGGCGCCAAGCCTCAATACAGTTTTTTCCTTGCTTAAAAAATGTATACTTTTTTTGGCACTCTCTGTATTTGCTAATATTTCTGGAATCCAGCCGCTCTGGCCACCTCTGCTGCTACTAAGGTAGTTGCTACCATCCTCTTTTCTGGATTACAACGTCTTCCAAGGAGCTAGAGCTTCCTGCCTCCAGCCCCACCCAGTCAATTCTCCACACTGGACAGAGTGAGATGATGCAAAGCTGATCTTAAAATCTGCCAAGGGATCACTCGGATGCTGGGGCCAGAATCCTCGACTGGGCTTACAAAGCCCTTCTTGAGCTGGCTCTGCCCCACCCGCTTCATCTTCCTCCCTTGATTCTCCCTGACTCAGGATCCATCTTTCCCCTACCTTCCCCACACCCACTCCTTGTACCCTAAAATCTGGCCAGACTTAATTTAATTCAATGATCTAAACTAAATCCCTCTGAATTTGCACGTGCTGTTTTCTCTGGAAAACTTTCTTCATTATTATCCTCCTTCTACAGGGCTAACTCTCCCTCCATGTTTAGCGCAATTATTCTTGAATGAATGAATGATCTCGGTACACATGGGGCTAGCAAGTCATAACTATTGGAGTGTTCCCAGGTCCGCTGGGCTTTGCACTAAAAGAAGAGGGGATCAGAGCAAGCAGAGTAGTTGCTATAGTTATTTACACTGCAGCCAAGAGGAGCCCCAACTCGGGCCCTCCCCTGTCCAGGGAGAGGCCAGGTCTTCGAAATATGGAAGCTGAGCCCCTTGCCAGAGGCCCCAGTAGTATTTGATAATGCAAGGGTGCGGTTCCCAGCCCTGGTTCTGTTTTGCTGGGTGACCCTGAGCTTGTTTCTGGAGCTGTTGGAAGGGGGTGGGGTACAACTATACCTTAATCTCCGGAGCTCCAAGAGGACAGACGCCTCTCTGACACGTCCCCGCCCCTTTCACCTGACAACCAGGGCCCCAGCTCGCCTGGCCTAGCCGCCCAGATCCAGACCCTAGTCCGCTATCTGGGCTGGAAGGGGGCGTGTCTTTGTAGGGAAATAGGGGGTCCCAGCAGTTCCAGGCGCTATCCCACCCGCTGTTTGGTTTTCCTGGAGATGGGCCTGGGGCTGGCCAGGCGGAGGCTCCTTCCCCCGCCGCCCTCCCCGCCTCCCTCCCACGTGGCCTGGCTGAGTCTCTCTGGAAAGCCGCAGCAGCTGGAGAGAAATCCCCCTCCCCACCCCCACCTCCAAGTCCCTCCCCGACTCTCCCCGGACACATCCTCAGCTCCCCCCACCGCAGGCAAGGCGGTAGGCGAACAAAGCGGGCAGCCCATCCCCCTCCCAGCCCTACCACCTACCCTCCCTATGGGCCGCCCCCAAACCCCTGCAGGACAGAAAGCTACAGGGCTAGGGGTGGAAGAAGAAGCCCTAAACACACACACTGGGGACTTTGTCATCCCCTCCCCTGCCCTTTCTCCAGCTTGGACAACTCTGACTCTTAACCCTGTACCCACTCCACACTGAGGTGCAGGACTGGACGAGGCCTTGATGACCTCGTCCGTGCTTCCATGGTCGGCTCCTAAGGGGTGGGTCAGGAGTGACACACGTCCCATCCTGAAAACAAGTGTTGAACATGTCCACGAAAGCAACTGGTTTCCTGCTCCCTCCCCCAGTCCACTCCGGGCCACAGGTTTAGGGGAGCAACACATGCCCCCACGCCGCCGCCCCAGCGGGCCCCAGGGACCACACCCACTGGGCAAAGCTGAGTGTTGCTTTATGACCACCACCCCCAGTCAATTCGGAATCTACCCCTCTGTTCTCCCACCACGGGCAAGGACACTCCCCAAAAGCCAAGGCCAAATATTAGCTCAGCCCGGTTAACAAAATTACACACGCACCCAACACAACGGAGGTGCAGATACACATCCCCAGTCCGCTCCTCTTTCACACACACTTTCAACCTGGAGACACGCGCAGGCGAGGCAAAGCCCGCGCTGCGAAAGCCACCGACACCGCAGCCACCCTCCCCGCCAATGCCACGCCGCGACCATGGCACGCACTGCGGACACGTACGCCCACAGGAGCACACGCGACACGCGCGCGCGTACACACACACACACACATATCCACACACACACTGACTTCAGACTCTGCAAACCAAGGACACACACCCGCTGCGGACAAGTACGCGCTGTAAACGCCCCGGACCGCAGCTCGCAGACCCCCACGCGCAGGCATCCCCAGCACAAGGACGCGCAGCCCGCGCCCCACAGCACCCGCACTCTCTTGGGACCAGGGACGCACGCCAGCCCCACAGCCCAGCGCAGCCCCGGGCGCGGACGCACCGACACACCGCAGCCGCTCCCGCCACTGCCGCCGCGCCCGCCCTTACCGCGCGCCGCCAGCAGGCAGAAGGTCAGCGCGACGAGCCCGCGGCCGCGGCGAGCGTCCCCCCGCGCCATGGGGCTGGGCTCCGGCCGCCACCGCTGCCACCTCCCAGCG
>NW_003852406.1:17822031-17837632 GCF_000181295.1 Otolemur garnettii
CCGCTGCCTCCTCGCCCGCCCCTCCATCGCCATCTTGGGCGAGCAGCCCGGGAGGGGGCGCCCAGCGAGTGCGGCCGCCTGGGCCCCGCTGGGGACGGACTCCTGCGCCCGCGCGCCAGGATCCTGCGCCTCGCGGTGCCTCTGCTCTGCCCGGGTCTGCACCCCGATGCCTCGCCTTTCTCGGGTCGCCTCTGGGCCCTGTTGGGCCGCTCATTTCTGGGTCTGTCTGTCTCTGACTTTCCCTGTGTGGAAGTCTCCTGATCTTTCTGCTTCGGTGTCTCCATTTCTTTTCCCTGTCGCTGCCTCCGGGTCTCCTGCATTTCTGCTCCAGGCTCAGTGGAGGCAGGTTTTAGGCCTTGGTCTCTATCTGAGCAGCCCCCTTGCCATCAAAGCCCAGTCCATTCCAGTCCAAGTTCTGGGCTGAATCTGGTTAGCTTCTCCACATGCTGCCCCAGCCAACTCACCAAGAACTGTTTCCTCCTCATCCTATTTCCATTTCCATTCCAAGCTTAGGGCTTCTCTTGGCCTCCTTGCCTTGCTCTTGTAGTAAGCAATCCAGGCAAGGCATTTTGTTCTACCCCAAGCACTACTCTATTCAGACCTCACTGCAGCCCTGGGAGGAACAAGGCAGATTTCACTCCCATTTTACGAATGGTAAAACTGAGGCTGGAGGTGACATGACTGGTCTAAGGACAGGGGTCTAGGGAGCAGCAGATGCAGGATCTCAACCTTGGTTTTCTGACTCTGTCTCTGCTATCCAGCATTTACTGAACTACCTTTCTCTCATTCTTCAACTGTACTTTCTCTAACTGACCTAGCTAGACAATTTGCCTCAGTATCCCACAAATATGTCTTGTTCTGGAGCCAGAGTCAATTGTCATGCTAAGGTGGGGAGAGGAGTACAGATTAAATGACCTACTTAAGGTCCCTTCCAACACCAACAAGATACCATAGTTCTTCCATTCCTGTTCCTCTAAGTGTTCCTGTGACTTAGGGCCATTTCATTTCTGTACCCAATGTTGCCCGTGAACCCTGAATAATCACCTGTACTTTGCAGATCTAACAGAAGCTTGGCATTTATCATTCATTGCCAGACCTCATCTGTCTTGGCCCATGAGCAGCATCTGAATTACTAGATCACTTCCTCTTTCTCCAAACACTTGTTTCTCTTAGTGATCTCATCTGGTCTTCAAGGCTTTAATGAGCATCTTTATGCTGATGATGCCCAAATTTATACTTCCAGTCTGGACCATCTTTACCCCAGACTTGAGTATCCAGCTGTCTCTTCAACAGTTCATTAGCTGTCTAATATACAAATTTATCCTGATCTTCTCCATCAATCCTGCTGTTCCCAGGCATCTTAGTTCTAGCAGCTCCATTCTTCCTGTTGCTCTGGTCAATGGAGAGTCAGCCTCTACTGTTCACTTTCTGATCTTTCACTCTCCACCTTCCCACTACCATCTTGGTCCAAGAACCATCACCTCTCACTGGGATTGTTGCAGTGGCCTCCTTACTGGTCCCTTTGTTTCTGTCCTAGTCCCCCTTTAGTCTTGTTCCCAATATAGCAGCCAGAGTGATCCTGTTAAAATGAAACCATGTCACTTCTATGCGTGAAATTCATTAGGGCTCCTATCTCAGAGCAGAAGCCAAAGTCCTTATTATGACCCTCAGGCCAGTGGTCTGTAAGTTTGTTTTACCTAACTTTCCCATCTGCACCTCTCTCTAACTTCCCCTTTGCTCACCACCTCCTTGCTGTAACTTGATCTCAGGCAGTCCCCTCCCCTCTGGCCTCAAGACCTTTGCCCAGCCAGGGCAAGCTTGAAGCTCTCTTCTCCCATACTGGATACTATCAGGTTGTATCCCCAACTCCCCTCCCTCTCCCTACACCCTACCCTGCTCTGAGCTTGTCCTTAACACCACTCTCTAACACACTCTGCACTTTACTTATTTATGGTCTGTTCCCTCACCCTCCAACTGCAATATAGGCTTCATGAGGATAAGGATTTTTGTTTGCTAGGCTCACTGCTGAATTTTTTTGTTTGTTTGTTTGTTTGTTTTGAGACAGAGTCTATGTCACCCTCTCTGTAGAGTGCAGTAGTGCCACAGCTCACAGCAACCTCAAACTCTTGGGTTAAACTCTTGCCTCAGCTTCCCAAGTAGCTGGGACTATAGGCGCCCACCAGAATGCCTGGCTATTTTTTTTGTTGTAGTTTTCATTGTTGTTTGGCAGGCCCGGGCTGGGTTTGAACCTGCCAGCTCCAGTGTATGTGGTTGGCGCCCTAGCTGCTGACCTACAGGTGCTGAGCCATCACTGCTGAATTTTATACAGCTAAACCAGCATCTGGCACCATGGAGGTGCCAGAAGGCCAGGATAAAAGATAAGAGTCATTTCCAACAGGGACAATAGTGGCATGGGGTAGCAAGGAGGAGTGGCATGGGAACAAGAGGAGGAAGGATTAATTTTGTGTATTATAGATGTATGTTGAGGTTCAGGAAGGAGGTGTTATGGAACTGTTGATCATTTCAGATGTTTAACCTGGATCTTGACTATTTAAGGAGGGTAGCACTGATAGGGGTGGTAGAAGAAATACTCTGCAGGGGCCCTGTGCTACGAGAAGACCAGAGGTGTTCCACAAATGGAAGATCCAATTGATTCATAGGGCACCTGTTATGAGTCAGGCTCTGCTCAGGCACTGGGAGCACAGTGGTGAAGTAGATAGGCAATTATAGTGCCATGTGATACCGGATTGATGGGGTACAGGGAAGAGGGGCACTTAGGCAGACTTGGGAGAGGCAGAGAAGGCTTCTCCAGGAAACCCAGTATAAGCAGAGATAGCAGGTGTGAACTAGGCAGGAGGGCAGGCTCCAGAAATGAAGCTAAACAGCGAGGCGGAGGCCAGATGGGCCAGCCTTATATGTCATCTAGAAAGCAGTTGATGATTTAGTTGTCAATTGAATGAACAAACAAGCAAGGCGTTGCCATATAATATAAAGAGACTAATTCAGACAGAAAATCCACTAAGCCACTCAGAAAAATCCAATTAATTTCTTCACATTCATTATCTGGGGCTCTGGGCGGAATGTACGTGTGAGATGAGAAGAGGCAGAGTTATAAGCTTGAGCTAGCCAAACCCAGGACAAGGACTAAGAGCCATGGTCGTTGTCCCACCTTGGGTGCAGACTTGCTATTTGACCTTGGGCAACTTTTGTGCTGTCTCTGGTCCTCAGCTTCAGCACTGAGACAAAAGGGCGGGGGTATGATGCACATTTCTAACTGGGGATTCCAAAGAGTTCACATCATTAAAAGTAGATGTAGCACCAATTTTAACTTCTTTTTCAATCAACCAATAAAATACTTTATTATTTTCCCCTTTCAAATGGTACCACAGAAAGGCTCCGAATTGTGTACGGGAAGTTTTGGGGTGGAGGTCAGTGGAGAGCTAAGGAACACGCTCAGATGAACATGGTTGACCATTATTAGTTTTTATCATTAAACAACTTTAAATTATTTTCAGTCCTGGCTATTTAATACTCTTTCATTTATATCCATGTTGGACCATGAGAATTATATGATAGAAAATATGAGGAACACTGATGAGTAAACTATAAAAATCCGAAGCTGAGGAAAACAGGATAGTTTTGCAAATTTGCCTCAACCTGATCCTCATAGAAAACTATGTTATAGTCCTTTACTAAAAAAAAATCACTAGAGGGCCAAGGGAAGGTGGCTCACACCTGTAATCCTATCACTCTTGGAGACCAAGACTGGTGGATAGCTTGAACTCAGGAGTTCAAGACCAGCCTGAGCAAGAGTGAGACCTTGTCTCTGCTAAAAATGGAAACAACTAACCAGGTGTGGTGCAGGCCTGTAATCCTAGCTACTCGAGAGGCTGAGGCAAGAAGATCACTTGAATCCAGGAGTTGGAGGTTGCTCTCAACTATGACACTATGGCATTCTACCCAGGGTGACAGAGTGAGACTGTCTTTTAAAAAATAAATTAACGGGCACAGTGGCTCACGCCTGTAATCCTAGCATTCTGGGAGGCCGAGGCGGGCAGATTGAGTTCACAGGTTCGAGACCAGCCTAAGCCAGAACAACCTTATCTCTAAAAATAGTCGGGTGTTGTGGCAGGCACCTATAGTCCCAGCTACTTGGGAGGCTGAGGCAAGAGAATTGCTTAAGCCCAAGAGTTTGAGGTTGCTGTGAGCTGTGACACCATGGCATTCTACTGAGGGTGACAAAGTAAGACTCTATCTCAAAAAAAACAAAACAAAAACAAAAACAAAATTAAGTTAAACAAATAAAAAAAAATCACTAGGGCCAAGTGCTGTGGCTCACATTCTGGAATGCCACGGTGAGTGGATTGGTTGATCTTAGGGTTCAAGATCAGCCTGAGCAAGAGTGAGACTGCCTCTCTATTAAAAATAGAAAAAAAACATGGGGCGGGACCTGTGGCTCAAGGAGTAGGGTGCTGGCCCCATGTACTGAGTGTAGCAGGTTCAAACTTGAGCTTAAGCGATTCTCTTGCCTCAGCCTCCCAAGTAGCTGGAACTACAGGCGCCCGCTACAACGTCCAGCTATTTTTTTTTTCTTTTTGAGACAGAGTCTTACCCTGTCACCCTTGGTAGAGTACTGTAGTGTCACAGCTCATAGCAACCTCCAACTCTTGGGCTTAAGTGATTCCCCTGCCTCCGCCTCCCAAGTAGCTAGGACTACAGGCACATACCACAACACCTGGTTTGTTTGTTTGGTTGGTTGGTTGTAGTTATCATTGTTTGGCAGGCCAAGTCTAGACTTGAACCTGCCAGCTCTGGTGTACGTGGCTGGCGCCCTAGCCACTGAGCCACAAGGGCCGAGCCCCAGCTATTTTTTTGGTCGCAGTTGTCATTGTTGTTCTTTAGCAGGCCCCTGGCCAGGCTCAAACCTGCCAGCCCTGGTGTATGTGGCTGGCATAGTAACCACTGAGTTACAGGCACCAAGCCTCTCCCTTTTTTTTTTTTTTTTTTTAAGAGACAGAGTCTTACGCTGTTGCCTTGGGTAGAGTGCTGTAGCATCACAGCTCACAGCAACCTTAAACTTCTGGGTTTCAGCAATTCTCTTGCCTCAGCATCCTGAGTAGATGGGACAATAGGCATGCACCACAATGCTGGGCAAGTTTTTCTATTTTTAGTAGAGATGGAGTCTTGCTCTTTCTCAGGCTGGTCTAGAACTCCTGATCTCAAGCAATCCACCTGCCTCGGCTTCCAAGAGTGCTAGGATTACAGGCGTGAGCCACCACACCTGGCCTAACCCCCACACTCCTGTTGTCCTGCTTTGCCTCCTGGGGCACAGACAGGACTCAGCACATCTTTCTTTCCACTGATCCTCTTTCTCCACTTCTGGATTGAGAGCTGAGAAGGTGTCTGGCTCTTCTGACATTTCTCAAATCCCTGGATCTCTCAGCATGAGCCAGAACCATGGTAGCTGCTCAATTCATGTTGCTTGCTGATGAGTGGATAAAATCAGAATCAGCATTCCACTTTTGCACTGTGATCTTGGATAAGATATACAACTTCTCAGAGCTCTAATTTCTTTCTTTAAAAAAAATATGCTGAGAAAAATAAATGCCCAACATCCCTATTTTTATTTATTTATTTATTTGAGAGAGAGAGTCTCACTGTCTTGTCCTTGGTAGAGTGCTGTGGCGTCACAGATCACAGCAACCTCAAACTCTTGGGCTTACCAGTGGTTCTCAACCTGTGGGTCCCACAAGAACTGTATTAAAGGGCCACGGCATTGGAAGGTTGAGAACCACTGGTTAAGCGATTCTCTTCCCTCAGCCTCCCAAATAGCTGGTACTACAGGCGTCCGCCACAATGTCCTCTTATTTTTTGTTGCAGTTGTCATCGTGGTTTTTAGCTGCCCTGGGCCAGGTTTGAACCCCTACCCTCAGTGTATGTGGCTGACACTGTAACCACTGTGCTACAGGCACTGAGCCCCCTATTTTATTAATTTTTTTTTTTTTTGGTAGAGACAGTCTCACTTTGTCACCCTCGGTAGAGTGGTGTGGCGTCACACGGCTCACAGCAACCTCCAGCTCTTAGGCTTAGGCGATTCTCTTGCTTCAGTCTCCCGAGTAGCTGGGACTACAGGCACCCACCACAACGCCCAGCTATTTTTTTGTTGCAGTCAAACCCGGGGCTGGGCTTGAACCCGCCACCCTCGGTATATGGGGCCAGCACCCATATGAGACTGAGCCACAGGCGCCACCCAGAACCCCCTATTTTATTGTGACTAGCATCTTGAATATGACATCATAAGGAAATATCCTCTAAGTCAATGGTTCTCAACCTTCCTAATGCCGTCACTTTAATACATACAGTTCCTGTGGGTCCCGACCCATAGGTTGAGAACTGCTGCTCTAAGTGGTGGCACTCACCATACAGAACTTAGCGGTTGGTATTCAGAGGGAAACATGCCACGTGTCCCACAGGTAAGCATGTAATCCTTAACAAGGGGCTCATAGTTAATGATGCCATCATACAAAGTAGACTGCAATAACGGAAGAGCAGCCCCTGGTCAGGCAGGTGGGAAGCAGCCTAGGCCAAGGCAGAGTCCTGTAACGTTACCCCCATGAGAGGCTTCTGTACACCCTTGCACATGGTCCAAAACCCGCTGTTCTTCCAAGGTCTCTAGGAATGAGTTGTCTTCCTCTCTTCTTCTAGCATCTTATCTTCTTCCCAGGACTTTGGCCTGACAGGTCAGGTCCTGAAGAGCAGACTGCACCCACTGGCAGCCCTGGAGGGAGTAGGGCCAGATCAACAACAGGATTGCCAAGTTCACCTTTGTGCATCTCTTCCAAGCACCCATCCCATTCCAGGCCTGTTCTTGGCACTTTAGCCACACAGCAACTCCATGAAGGCATTAGAGTACCACCTTAGAGTCCAGGAAACCAGGGTTAGAGAAGAGGGAGTGTTCAAAATCACAACTGCTGGATCTGAACCTTCTATCAGATTCCAAATTCCCTTCTCTTTCCCATGCTCCCCCTCTTTCTCTGGGCAAGCTCAGGGAGATTTACATCCAAGACCCAACCAGTACACGCTTTTTGAGCTCAGCATAAGCTCAGTCCTTGAATGAACTCAGACTTCAGGCAAGCAATATCTTATTTCTTTGATTCTAGGATACTTTTATTTTTTTGAGACTGAGTCTAACTTTTGACCTAGGCTAGAGTGCTGTGGCATCAGCCTAGTTCACAGAAACCTCAACTCCTGGGGTTAAGCCATCCTCCTGCCTCAGCCACCAAAGTAGCTGGGACTACACACACCCACCACCATAGCTGGCTAAATTTTTTTTTCTTTCTATTTTTAGTAGAGATGGAGTCTTTCTCTTGCCCAGGCTGGTCACAAACTCCTAAGCTCAAGCGATCCTCCCACCTCAAGCCTCCTAGAGTGCTAGCTAGGATTATAGGTGTGAGCCACTATGTCCTGTCAGGATATATTTTTAATTCACATTTTGATGTTTCTTTCTTTCTTTTTTTTTTTTTTTTTGAGACGGAGCCTCAAGCTATCCTCCTGGGTAGAGTGCCATGGCATCACGCTCACAGCAACCTCCAACTCCTGGGCTCAAGCGAGTCTCCTGCCTCAGCTTCCCAAGTAGCTGGGACTACAGGCGCCCGCCACAACGCCCCGGCTATTTTTTGGTTGCAGCCGTCATTGTTGTTTGGCTGGGGATTCGAACCTGCCACCTTAGGTGTATGTGGCCGGCGCCTTAGCCACTTGAGCCACAGGCGCCGAGCCCATTTTGATGTTTTTAATATCAGGGTTTCACAAATGATGGCATCTTAGATTTTAGGAAATTTGTACGAGTTCTAGATTGAGAGTTTTAGAGAGTCCATTCAAGTATTCCTGTTCAGCTACTAATTATCCCTGTTCAGCTACCAACTTGTTATCTCTGGGGAAATCACTTTACATACTTGTTTTGCTTTGAGACAGAGTCTCAAGCTGTCACCCTGGGTAGAGTGCTGTGGGGTCATAGCTCACAGCAACCTCCAACTCGGGCTTAAGCGATCCTCTTGCATCAGTTTTTCTTCTTTTAGAGGAGACAGGGTCTCACTTTTGCTGAAGCTGGTCTCATGAGCTCAAACAATGCACCTGCCTCAGCCTCCCAGAGTGCTAGGATTACAGGTATGAGCCACCACGCCCTGCCCCATTTTACATACTTGTTCCTCAGGGAGTTAACCTAAGTTTTAGTACCAACTCTGCCACTTGACAACTGTATAGATTTGCAGTCCTCTCTGGGTCCCAGTTTTTTCATCTTTAAAATGAGAGAAGTAGCCAGGTACAGTGGTTCACGCCTGTAATCCTAGTACTCTGAGAGGCCAAGGCAGGTGGATCGCCTGAGCTCAGGAGTTTGAGACCAGCCTTAGACTTTGTCTAGCAACAACATCTCTAGAAATAGCGGGGTGTCGTGGTGGGTGTCTGTAGTCCCAGCTACTGGGGAGGCTGAGGCAGGAGGATCACTTGTGCCCAAGACTTTGAAGTTGCTGTGAGCTATGGCGCCGTAGTACTCTACTGAGGATGATAACGTGAGACTGTCTCAAAAAATAATAATAAAATAAAATAAGGGGAGGAGCTGGCTGGTGCCGTGGCTCACACCTATAATCCTAACTCTCTGGGAGGCTGAGGCAGGTGGATTGCTTGAGTTCAGGTGTTTGAGACCAGCCTGATGAAGAGCAAGACTCCATCTCTACTAAAAAATAGAAAAAGTAGCTGGGTATAGTGGTACACACCTGTAGTCCCAGATACTTGGGAGGCTGAGGCAAAAGGATTGCCCAAACACAAGAGTTTGAGGTTGCTGTGAACTATGACGAGGCCATGGCACTCTAACCAGAGCAACACAGTGAGACTCTGTACACCCCCCAAAAAAATAACAACAAGGGAAGTGGTTATTGATTTTTGACCTCTTCTTTTAAGCTGGAGAGCATGTTTTCCCCAATTATACCTCACCTATACTAAGGTCACCTTGTCAACAGCCTTGCCACCCTCACTTTGACAAATTCCTCTGCTGAGGTCTGCTTTGGGAATACATTGCTCTGGAAGGCAGAGATAAAGCTAGAAACCTCAGCGTAAGTATGGACTCTCTAAGCAGCTGATATGGTGTAATCACTTCCCAGCTGGGCATCAGCTTTTCATCTGCAAAATAAAGCAGTTGATTAGATGATTTCTAAGAATCTATTCTGCCTCTAACATTTTATGAATGAAATCTTCCATTCTTTTACCTTAGAGACTCTTTACTCTGGTTGGGGAACTTATTTTAAAAAATTAAAAGATGGTAGGACCTCCCCTCCCTGTTCTGATATAATTGATCCTTGGAGGAACTCACACATCGGGATTTTTTTTTTTTTTTGAGAGGGAGCCTCAAGCTATCCCCCTGGGTAGAGTGCCATAGCATCACGCTCACAGCAACCTCCAACTCCTGGGCTCAAGCGAGTCTCCTGCCTCAGCCTCCCAAGTAGCTGGGACCACAGGCCCCCGCCACAGCGCCCGGCTATTTTTTTTGGTTGCAGCCATCATTGTATGGCGGGCCCGGGCTGGGGATTCGAACCCGACATCTTAGGTGTATGTGGCTGGCGCCTTAGCCGCTTGAGCCACAGGCACCGAGCCACACATCGGGATTTTTAAAAGCTCCCCAGGTAACTGTAATAGCAACCAAGGTTGAGAAGCAAACTCTTTCTAAACTAAAGCCTCAGTGGAGGATAAAGAATAAAAATTATAATGACATTTTAAAGAAAGAGTCCTAAAAGCTGAAGTTAGAGGAGAATTTGGTTTCTTTTGCAGTCTTACAAATGAATTGGTAGGTGGGTACTTAGGAAACTATTATTTATCAATCAGACAATCCTAAATGGGTGAGGTCAAATATTTTTTATTTGGAATTTTTGGTACTCAAGTATCTCTTAATGATCTCCTTCTCTTTTTTTTGGTGTGGGAGGGCGGAGTCTTTGTCACCCTCGGTAGAGTGCCCCAGTGTCACAGCTCACAACAACCTCGGACTTTTGGGCTTAAGCAATTCTCTTGCCTCAGCCTCCCAAGTAGCTAGGACTGTATGCTCCCGTGACAACGCCCAGTTATTTTTTTTGTTGTAGTTTTCATTGTTGTTTAGTAGGGCCAGTGGTGTTCAAACTCACCAGCCCCAGTGTATATGGCCAGCACCCTAACCACTGAGCTACAGGTGCTGAGCCACGCATACTGATCTCTTTTGAATCATAAGTGATTCCTACATATCCTGTTTCCCCAAAAATAAGAACTACGCAAAAAATAAGCCCTAGCAGGATTTCTATGCATTGTGTTAAATATAAGCCCTATCCCGATAATAAGACTTAGTGATGGGCATGGCTATGCAGATAATGCATTTCGGTGCTGAGCAGTAAGGAAGACTGGAATACCTTTTATCTGCCACAGCTCCTTTCTTTCTTTTTTTTTTTTTTTTTTAGACAGAGCCTCAAGCTGTCTCCCTGGGTAGAGTGCCATGGCATCAACCACCTCCAACTCCTGGGTTCAAGCGAGTCTCCTGCCTCAGCCTCCCAAGTAGCTAGGACCACAGGCGCCTGCCACAACGCCTGGCTATTTTTTGGTTGCAGCCATCATTGTTGTTTGGTGGGCCTGGGCTGGATTCGAACCTGCCACCTTAGGTGTGTGTGGCTGGCGCCTTAGCCACTTGAGCCACAGGCGCCGAGCCACAGCTCCTTTCTCGAACTGTTCGCACTTGTGTTGGTGCATGTGTGGTAATGCAGTCACAGGCATCCTATTGCACATGTGTGAACAGCTAGGGGAAAGGAGTTCACACATCACTAGTGCCAGCCCCACCAACAAGGTCAGCTCCCCCTGTTAGTTTCTAGAAGATGACTTAACTGCATTTGAATAAATGTAGATTGTAGCATCATACTTAATAAAAATAAGACACCCCCTGAAAATAAGTCCTAGTAGACAGTGTCTTATTTTGGGGGAAACACGGTATCTGATTCCATAGTATTATGGGGAGGAAGAAACAAGTTTAAGAGCGCCTACTCTCAGAGTCTGTAATCCAACTGGAGAAATAAGAGCAGAAGCAAAAAGTGTTGTATAGAAAGAAGTAAATGCTAAACCTGAGATAGCCTTTCTTGAGCCCTTTTACTGTGTATCAGGCACCAAGGCACATTAGCTAATCTAATCCTCACAATAATCCGTTGAGGAAGGTTCTATTATTATTTCTCACCCTAAGAAAACTAAGGGTCAGAATGTTATGTAAACATGCCCAACCTAGCAAGTGGCAGAGGCAAGGGTGAAAGCCAAGTTTTAGGTACCATTTTGCCATTTCACTCATCGCAGGTGGTAACTCCCATAAAAGCTCTGTAGAGGGATGGCGCCTGAGGCTCAAAGGAGTAGGGCGCCGGCCCCATATGCTGGAGGTGGTGGGTTCAAACCCAGCTCCAGCCAAAAAAACTGCAGGGAAGAAAAAAAAAAGTTTTGTAGAGGTACCAAGAGGAACTTGATTCTGACTTACAAACATGTGTTGTAATAATCCAAAGAAAAAGTCTTCAGGATGCTGGTAGGTGAGTGAAGGGCCTAGGCACATGTTGAAGTTATACAACATGTAATACAGGAGTTGAGTGTCAGGCAGCACTTGGGTTTGATTAGGGACTGGAGTCTATGGCCACAGCACCCTGAATGTGCCAAATCTTGTCTGATTAGGAACTGAAGCAACACTCAAAGTTGAGCAGGAGAGCAAGAATTAGCTTGCCTTTGGGTGTGCTAGTAGGGTTGGAGCTGACGTTGGTCTTGAGAGCCTACTGAGGGCAAGGACTGTGTCCTCTTCAATTTGTTTTCTCATGGCCAGCATATGATGCTAATATTTGCTGAATGAAAGATGAGAACTGTTTCTTTAAAGTCAGTTCGAATTCTATTCTTCACCCCAAACTCAGGCTAGGCAGAGAGCTGCTGGAGTTCCTACCATGTGATTATGAGACCTAGACTGGAACAGGAACAGCAGTAAGAAAGAAGAAACAATTGAGACAGCTCAAAGCAATTAACTCACAAGGCAACACAAGCACCCAACTGAACTAGACAGTGGTATTCATGTGCATTCTTGGGGATGTAACTATAACTATGTATGTATGCAGTAACTAAGCCAATATAGAGGCTTACATATTACAGAGGAGCTGTGTGGTTTCCGGAATCATTCTGGCCAGAGGACCTTCCTGCAAAAAATTACCATCTGGGAGTAGAATGTTAAAATAAACAATGCCACTTCTGCAAGGTGTTTTTCCAGTGAAGATTAGGGAATTCCTGGAGCTGGCTGAGGATAGCTATGCTTGGCTAATTGCTTTCCCAAACTTCTATTTCAAGAACTCAAGTCTGAAAGCCAATTCAGAGAAAGCATCTTTTAGTAAGGAGTATAGTTTTGCTGGTCCCAGTGGCTCATGCCTGTAATCCTAGCACTCTGGTAGGCTGAGGCAGGAGGATTGCTTGAGCATTGGAGACTGAAGTTGCAGTGAGCCATGATGATGCCACTGCATGCTAGGTTGGGTGACAGAATGAGACTTTGTCTAAAAAACAAAACAAAACAAAAAAACTAAGGAGCAAACAGCAAACTCAACAATCTCACTGACTGTACTGGAACTGAAACAACTCTAATTCATTTCAGTGGGAGCTCAACCTCTTCCAGAGTGACATGGCCAGGGCACCAGATCTGTGGACAGAATCAGATTGATCAACAACTTAAATCCTGGTAATTTGCCCCGACCACACCAAACACCAAATAAAATTATCCTCTGGTTGGCCAGGCATGGTGGCTCACACCTGTAATCCTAGCACTCTGGGACGCTAAGGCAGGTAGATTGCCTGAGCTCACAGGTTCAAGACCAGCCTGAGCCAGAGTGAAACCTCATCTCTAAAAGTAGCTGGGCATTGTGGCAGGTGCCTATAGTCCCAGCTACTCGGGAGGTTGAGGCACGAGAATCATTTGAGCCCAGGAGTTTGAGGTTGCTGTGAGCTATAACACCATGACACTCTACCCAGGGTGACAAAATGAGACTTTGTCTCAAAAAAAAAAAAAAAATTATCCTTTGGGTATGAGATTCTCATACTACAGTGATTTCAACACTGCTTCCCACAAAAGCACAAAGGAATCACTGCCTCCTCACGTCCACTGAGTGGGTGAGGTTAGGCTGAAGGGAAATTGAACTCTGACACATGTATGATTCTGGGGCAATAGAGCACTACAGCCACTGGAAGTCTGTCCCACTATCAATACTATGCAGGGTGAAAGCTGATGTTTGATTAGTACTAAGTCTAGGCTTAAAGAGACCAACTTTACAAAAGTTTCCCAACCATAGTACCATAAGTAAATTATATGTATGCCAAGATACTCATCTCTTTGGAGTTGGAGTGGGCCTGGTTAGTCATTTCTGGCTATAAGCAGCCTCAATGGATTATCCTAGTGTGGCTCAATTTTTCCCAGAGTGTTAATCAAATGTCTTTTTTTTTTTTTTTGTATCACAAGGTGAAAACCTTAGGAACACTGGTCTATAGCATTAGCTTGTTTATAGATGATCCTTATTCCTAATAATTTTTGTATAAAAAAGTTTAAACTTTTTTAAACTTTAATTTTTTTTTCAGTTTTGATGAGGGTGCCACCCTTAAAAAAATTTAAATTATTATGGGTACATAAATGGTATATATTTATAGGGTACATGTGATGTTTTTATACTTGCATACAATGTAAATTAATCCCATCAGGGCAATCGGGATAGCCATCACCTTAGGAACCTTTGTGTTAGGAACATTCTAATTCTATTCTTTTAGTTATTTAAAAATCTATCCTTACTTGCTAATCATAGTCACTTTGTTATGCTATCAAATATTGTTCATTTTATCTAACTGTATCACTATGGTTTTGTACCCATAGACCACTTTCACTTTATCCTCTTCTCTCTAATATCCTTCCCAGCTTCTGGCAACTAGCATTCTACTCTGTCTACACGAGATCAATTGTTCTTAATAGTTAGCTCCAACATGTGAGAGCATGTGAGATTTGTGCTTGGCTTATTTCACTTAACACAATCTCCTCCAGTTCCATCCATTGCAAATGGCAGGATTTCATTCTGATGGCTATATGATATTCCATTGTGTATATATACCATGATCTTTTTATTGATTCATCCACTGATAGGCACTTAGGCTGATTCCAAATCTTGGCTATTGTGAATAGTGCCCCAATAAACATGAGAGTGCAGATACCTTTTCAATATAGTGGATTCCGTTCTTTTGGATATATGCCCAGCAGTGGGATTGCTGGGTCATATGGTAATTCTACTTTTTTTTGTTTTTTAGAGACAGTTTTACTTTGTTGCCCTTGGTAGAGAGCTGTGGTGTCACAGCTCACAGCAACCTCAAACTCTTGGGCTTAAGTGATTCTCTTGCCTCAGCCTTCTGGGTAGCTGGGACTATAGGCGCTTGCCACAATGCCTGGCTATTTTTTGTTGCAGTTTGGCCAGGGCTGGGTTTGAACCCGCCACCCTGGGTATATGGGGCCGGCGCCCTACTCACTGAGTCACAGGTGCTGCCCTGGTTTCAGTTTTTGAGGTCCCTCCATAGTGGTTGCACTAATTTCTATTCCTACCAACAGTATATGAGAGGATCCCCTTTTTCCACATCCTTAATAGAATTTATTGCCTTTATGTCAAAAACCATTTTATTTATTTATTTTTTTGAGATAGAGGCTCATTATGTCATCCTGGGTAGAGTGCCGAGGTGTTACAGCTCACAGCCACCTCAAACTCTTGGGCTTAAGCGATTCTCTTGCCTCAGCCTCCCGGGTAGCTGAGCAATAGCGAGACCTCGTCTCTAAAATAGCTGGGGTGTTGTAGCAGCTGCCTTTAGTCCCAGCTACTTGGGAGGTTGAGGCAAGAGAACTGCTTGAGCCCAAGAGTTGGAGGTTGCTGTGAGCTATGATGCCATATCACCCTACCCAGGATGACAAAATGAGATGCTGTCTCAAAAAAAAAAAATAATAAAGACCTTATCTGATGGGTAGTAAGCAAATATTTTCTCCCATTCTGTGCTGTCTATTCACTTGCTTCCTTTGCTTGTGATTTGGGGGTATTACACAAGGAGTCCTTGCCCAGGCCCATGTTCCAAAGCATTTTCCCAATTTTTTTTTTTCACTAGTCTCCTGTCTTAAATTTTTAAGTCTTTCATCCATTTTGATTATTGTATTTATGGCAAGAGATAAAGGTCTAGTTTCATACTGCATATGGATATCCAGTTTCCCCAGCACCTTTTATTGAAGAGACTGTCTTTCCCCAATATATATGTCCTTGGCAACTTTGGCAAAGTTCACTGTAGATGTGTGGATTTATTTCTGGGTTCTCTATGTGTCTATTTTCATGCCATGATGTTTGGTTACTACAGCTCTATAGTATAATAATTTGAAATTGAGTAATTTGATTCCTCTAGTTTTGTTCTTTTTGCTCAGGATGGCATTGACTATTCTGGGTCTTTTGTGGTTCCACATACATTTTAGGATTATTATTTTTTTTTGAGACGGAGCCTCAAGCTATCCCCCTGGGTAGAGTGCCATGGCATC